>NW_022632408.1:0-11785 GCF_010015895.1 Lontra canadensis | reverse complement strand
TCTCTCCTTCTACTGTGAATGATAGCCTTGCTGAATAGAGTATACTTGGCTGAAATTTGTTCCCTGTTCAGTGTGTTGAATATATCATGAAACTCCCTTCTTGCTTGCCATATTTCTATTGAGAGATCTGAAGATAACCTTATTCACCTTCCCTTAAAAAATAGGGACTTTCTTTGCCTTGTCACACTTAAAATTTTTCTTAATCACTATATTTTTTTTTCAAATTTAAGTACAATATGGCTCAGTGTTGGTCTTTTTTTTTTTTTTAATGACAGTTTTCTGTGCCTTCTGGATTTGGACGTCTGTTTCCTTCCCCAGTTTAGGAAATTTTCAGCTATTATTTCCTCAAATAAACCTTCTGCACCCTTTTTCCTCTTTTCCTCTGGGACTCTTACAATGCAAATAAATTAGTACACTAGATGTCACTGAATTCTCTAAGTCTACTCCAAAATCCATCATTGTTCTTTCTCCTTTTTTCAGCTTCATTATTTTCCATAATTCTAGCTTTTGAATCACTTATTCATTCCTCTGTTTCTTCCATCCTATTGTCATTACATCCAGTTGGTTTCATATTTCATTTATTATATTTCTCATTTCTGTCTGTTTTTAAGCTCCTTTATCTCTGTGGTAAGTGTCTCCCTGATATCTCTCCTACTCTTCTCACAACCAGATAGTTTTCTTATGATCTTGTTTTAAGTTCTCCATCAGGCATATTGTTTATATCTATTTCATTGATCCCTGACTGTGACTGTTTCTTGACCTTTCTTTTGGGATGAATTGCTTCATATTGCCATTTTTTCCCCCTAATTCTCTGTCTTCTGTGTGTTTTAAGAAAGCCTATTGTTTTTCCTGCTTATGAGAGTAAAGGCTGTGTGAAGATGTTTTACAATGTACAGTGCCTGACACTTCAGTGAGTGTCTCTGGTTTGTGGTGCTGGCATTCTGCCTCTATGGTTTGGTTGCTCTATCCCTCAGGTCAATCATCCGCCATGTTTGCCTGCAGTGAGGAGTGTTTTGACACTGGCCAAAATGTGGTGGGTTTTAACTCGGTATGCTTCTGGTCTGCTTGGTAAATTAGATCTGCTACTCCTACTAGAACTCAAGATTTTTGGAACTCTTTGCCATATTGTGCATGAGGGTCTTTGTGTTGGTCTTCTTGTGAAGATTTCCACTGCTCTAGTCCTTAGATACATTTATTCAAGAAATGCAGTACCAGCAGAGTGCAGGGGGTTGGGATGGGCTGTAAGCAGGATATGCAGGCAGTGTTGGTGCTGTGCTGTTTAAGGAAGTTGAGGGGCATTGGAGGAAAATGGCACAAGCCATCTCCTTTTTCTTCCCCAGAAAGGGGAATCCACGATTGCTGTTTCCAACAGTACTCTCAGAAGCACGAATAATTTCTCCTCATGCACTCTAGTCATTTTTCAGAGCACTGTTTTCACATTATAAGCCTCCGTGTTACTTGCCTGTGTAGAGCAGCATGGTAAACTTTGGGCTCTATCACAGCTAAGCTTGCTGATTTTAGAAACTCCAAATTTAGTGGTGTGCTATTTCACAGACGTGAGCTGCTCTTCTGGGGGAAGGCCTTACTGCACTCGTACTAATGCAGATTTGACCCAGAGGGGCAGTTTCACCAGAGCACAGGGCAATGGATTCTGGAATAAAGCAGGTTGAACAGCCAGTATTCAGGATAGCAGACCTCAGCAGGTTTCTCTGTGCTTATGCTGAGGGGGAGGGAAGGGAAATGTCACCTGCGAGGTTTTCTTCTTCTTTTTTAATGATTTTATTTATTTTTGAGAGAGAGAGAGGGCACAGAGGGAAAGTGAGAGTGAGAAGCAAATTCCCTGCTAGGCAGAGCCTATTCAGCACTTGATCCCAGGAACCTGAGATCATGACCCGAGTCAAAGGCAATTGCTTAATCAACTGAACCACCTAGATGCCTGCCTGCCAATTCTTCTTCCCTCTGAGAGGCCATTTTTTTTTTCTTTCACAGCTGTGTTCCAAGAAGAACAGCCTTTCCCTGTGCACCTTCCTTGATTCTCAGATCTTGCCTTCTGCCCCCAGGGTTGCTGGTCTGCCTTATCCTCAGATATAAGCAGTGCCCTTATTTCTCTAATCAAGTCAAGTAAGGGACCTCTAAACCTCTAATCCTTTTTTTTTCTTAATTTGTATTGTGTTATGTTAATCATCATAAAATAAATCATTAGTTTTTGATGCAGTGTTTTAAGATTCATTGCTTATGTACAGCACCCAGTACTCCTGCAATAAATCTCTAGTCTTTGAGCCCTGCTGGTTGAAAATTTCATGGAAATCAAACCCTCCCATTTACCAAGCCAGTGGCTTTGGGGAATTGTTCTCTTTGTGGATATCCTTGTGTACTCCACTCACTCTCACCTTTCTCTATGACCAGGGATCCCTCCCCTCTGCAGGACCCATTTATACCCCGCCCCCCAAAAAAACCCACATCTCCATATTCCTCTCTTCCTCAGTATTGCAGTGGTGCAGTCCTTGGGTCGATTTGTTGGTATTCAGAATGATTTGATAGTTTCCAAGCGTCAAAAAAAGCCTAAGGTCCTCCTACTCCACCACCATCTTAGCCTCCACTGGACTTTGCTTTAAAGCCTAGTTTGTATGGTATAAGTATTGCTATTCTGGCTTTACTTTGACATCTATTTGCATGGTAATTTTTTTTTTCTCATCCCCTCACTTTTAATCTGAAGGCACCCATAAGTCTGAAGGGAGTCTCTTGGAGGGAGCATGTAGATGGGTCTTGTCTTTTTTTTCAATTCTGACACCATATGTATTTTCTTTGGAGTTTTTAGTCCATTTATATACGAAGCAATTATTGGTAAATACATATTTTTGTCATTTTATTTCTTACTCAGTCACTGTTTCTGAAGATTTTCTCTGATAACATCTTATCTTTGTCACTTTTGGTCTCTCCTTTCATCTCAAGGAGCCCTTTTAATATTTTCTGCAGGACTGGTTAAGTGTTCACAAATTCCTTTAGTCTTTGTTTATATGCAAAACTATTTATTTCTCTTTCTATTCTGAATGAGAGCTTTGATGGAGAGAGTTATTCTTGAGTGCAGATTATCCCACCCAGCTCTTCAAATACCTCATGTCACTCCCCATGTCTTTTCAAGTATCTGTTGAGAAATTTCCAGATAGCATTATGGGTCTTCTCAACTAAGTTAAGGGTTTTGTTGTTGTTGCTTTCATGCTTTTAAGATTTTTTTTTCTTTACCACTGTGTTTTGAACATTTCATTACAACAAATCTTGGTGTTGGCCTGCTTTTGTTGATTTTGATGGAAGTTCTCTATGTCTCTTGGATCTGGATGTCTGTTTCTTTCCCCCTATTAGAGAGTTTTACAGTTATTATTTCCTCAAATATACCTTCTGCCCCCTTCTATCTCTCTTCTAGAAATGCTATAATATGAATGTTATTACTTTATTTTTGAGTCGCCAAGTTCCCTAAGTCTATTCCCATTTTACATAATTTTTCTCCCTTTGCTTGGCTTCTTTATTTTCCATTATTTTGTCCTTGATATCAATAATTAATTTCTCTGGTACTTCCAGCCTCCAGTACATTGCATCAAGCCTGATTTTAATTTTATTTATTGCATTCTTAATTCCTGATTGATATCTTTTTTTTTAACTCCTTTATTTCTGTGGTATGGGTCTTCTTGAAGTTTTCTATTCCTCTTTTCTCAAGCCGAGGGGGTATCTTTATGATTGTTGCTTTAAGCTTTCTTTCAGGTATCTTATCAGTTTCCGGAGCTCTCTGGGCATTGCCTTACCTTGTTCTTTCATTTGGGATGAATTCCTCCATCTTGTCATTTTGTCTAATTCTCTTCCTTCTTTTTTGGCTTAGAAAAGTAGTTGTGTTTCCTGCACTGAAAGTAATGGCACTGTGAAGAAGAGGTTATGTAATGTGTAGGTCCTGATGCTTCAGGGAGTTTCTCTGGTGTGTGCAGCATGCCCTCTGATGTTATGTTTTGGCTGCTCTGTCAGGCTCATGTTTTCAGAGGCTCTCCTTTCCTACTGTGGGCAGAGTTTTGCTCTTTACCAGAATGTGCTACATTTTAATCAGTCATGCTCGGTCTCCTTTGAAATAAGACTTGGTACTACTTCCTTGTGAACTGAGGCACTGCAGATCTCTCTGATTGGGAGATGTGGTAGGCAGCGGTCTGTGCTGGTTCTTTTGGGGAGGGACCCACGGCACTGCAACTGAGGCATGTTTGACTCATGAGAAGTCACGAGAAGGGCAGTCCTGCCATAACACATGTATATGGAACTTGAGGTAAGTAAATTAGACAACCAAAATAGGTTTCGTGCTGCTTCAGCAGGTGCTTCTGTGTTTATACTGAGGGGAAGGAGAGGGAAATGGAGCCCACTAGCTCCTTTGTTTCCAAAGACGTGCCTCCTTGAATGCTGCCCTTAGGGAGACATTTCAAGAAGTATACATAATCATCTCACTTTTCCCCCTAGACACTTTTCAAATTTCTGTTTCCATGCTTTCTGTCCACAGGATATTTGCCTGCCTTCTCTCCAGGACAAATGCAGTGTGCTCTGGCTCTATCCCAGTCAAGCCTGCTGACAGTTAAAACCCCAAGCTCTAGGTGAGGCTGGTAGTACAAACTCAAGAAAGTCAACCCCTCTCATTTTCCAAGCCTATGGCTTTGGGGGAACTGTTTTCCTTGTGTGTTCTCTGTTCTCTCTCTATCACCCTTCTCTGTGACCATGGATCCATCCCCTCTGTTGTACCCATGATCCCTTTCTCCCCTAAATCATGTCTCTGTGCTTCTGACCTTCTTTGATGTGGTCTCTTCTCTCCCTTTAATTTTGGAGTTCCTTTAGTGTGTCTTCTGGTGTACTTCTGGGTTGTTTAGGATAATTTGATAGTCATCTAGTTTTGTTTTGAATGAGATGAGCCTAGATCCTGGGACTTCGCCACCATCTTCCTCTTTCTCACTCTTTATTATTGTTGTTGTTCTTATTGTAATTGCTGTTGTGTTTATTGTTGTTAACTGGCTCAATTTTATTACTTATAATCAGTCTGTTTAGAGTTTATTTATTTATTTATTTATTTCTGGTTTAATTTAGGAAGATTATCAATCTCTAGTAATTCATTTATTAAATTAACATAGAATTTTTCTTTTTTTAAAATTAATTTTATTTCATTTTTTTCAGTGCTCTAAGATTAATTGTTTATGCACCACACCCAGTGTTCCATGCAATATGTGCCCTCCTTAATACCCAATTCCAGGCCAACCCATCCCTCACCCACCTCTCCTCCAAAACCCTGTTTTAGAGTCCACAGTCTCTTGTGGTTTGTCTCTCTTTCTGATTTAGCCCAATTTACTTTCCCTTTCCTTCTCCTAATGTCCTCCATGTTATTTTTCATAGTCTTATTTTTTTTTTAATTTAAGTTCAATTAGCCAACATATAGTACATCATAGTTTCAGATGTAGAGTTCAATAATTCATCAGTTGTGTATAACACTCAGTGCCCATCACCCCACATGCCCTCCTTAATTATCAATACCCAGTTACCCCATCCCCCACCTTTCCAAAATCTATCCTCCCTTTCCAAAACCCTCATTTTTTTTTCTTATATTGAGTCTCTCATGCTTTTTCTCCCTCTCTGATTAAGTTTTCCCTCACTTTCCCTATGATCCTCTGTGCTTTTTCTTATATTACACACATATAAGTGAAATTTTAGTATTATTTTTAATGCTTTTATATCTATGATGCCAATGGTTACTTTCCTGCTCTTGTTTCTGACTTTATTTAGGTGGATCTTTTCTATTTTTTTCTTGATGAATCTGATTAAGGATTTGTCAATTTTGTTTATGTTTCCAAAGAACCAGCTTCTGGTTTCTTGAATTTCTCTCTTTCTTTCTTTTTTTTTTTTAATTTATGTATTTTTTTCCATTCTGTTCTTTAGTATTTCCTTTATTTTATTCACCCTGGGTTATTTTTGTTCTTTTCTTGTTTCTTTAGGTGTAAGACTAGATTGTTTATGTGAGTATTCTCTTGTTTCTTGACATAGGTCTTCATTGCTATATGGTTCCCTTTTAGAACTGCTTTTGTTGTGTTCCATAGATTTTGGACCATTGTCTTTTCATTTTCTTCTGTATCTATCTGTCATGTGTCATCTATGTATCTATCATCTAGCTATCTATCATCTATCTATCATCTAGCTATCTATCATCTATCATCTATCACCTATCTTAAAATTCTTTGACCTATCATCTATCTATATCTACCATCTATTATCTCTCATCTATCTATCTATCCATCATCTATCACCTATCATTTATCTTAAAATTCTTTTCTGATTTCTTCTTTGAGTCATTTGTTGTTTAGTGACATGTTGTTTATTCTCCATGCGTTTGTATGTTTTCCATTATTCTTTCTTGTGACTTCCATTATGCTTCCTGCCATTATGATCAGAAGACATACATGGTATGATTTCAGTGTATATAAATTTATTGATGTTTGTTTTTGTGCCTAATGCATGATCTGTTCCAGAGAATGTCCATGTACACTTGAAAGAACGTGTATTCTGTTGTTTTTGAATGGCATATCCAGTGCATATTTGTTATATCTTTCTCATGCAACGTGTCATTCAGACACCTTTCCTTATTGATTTTCTGCCTGGATGATTTATCCATTGATGTAAGTGGAGTGTTAATGCTCCCTTTTATTATTGCATCACCATCAATTTATCTAATTATGTCTATTTTTGCTTGCTTTACATTTTTAGGTATTCCAGTGTTGGATGCCTAGATATTTCCATTCCATAACCTTTTGTTGGATTGATCCCTTTCATTATGTAATTTTTCTTTGTCTCTTGTTACAGTCTTTGTTTTAACGTCTTTCTTTTTTCCCCCTGATTTAAGCATTGAAACCTCATCTTTTTTTTTTTTTTTCCTCTCTCTTTCTCTTCTATTTGCATGGTGAATATTTTTCCGGCCCTTCAATTTCATTATGTCTGTGTCTTTTGGTCTGAGGTGCATCTTTCATAGGAAGCATTGGAATGGGACTTGTTTTTATATCTATCCTATGTGTTATGATTGGAACATTTAGGCTTTTTACACTTAATGTAATTGTTGATAGGTATGCACTTATTGTCATTAAAAATATTTTCTGGTTGTTTTCATGGATTTTTGTTCCTTTCTTCTTTTGCTGTCTTTCGTTGTGATCAATGAGTTTCTATACTGTAAGGTTTTGACATCCTTTATATTTATTTATTTATTTTTTGTATATCTATAATAGGTTTTTGGGTTTGTGGTTACCATTACCATGATATATATGAGAAAAGAGCAGTCAATATAAATTTCATGGTCTTTCAACTTTAATCATATTCTTTAAAGAATGAAAAGAAAAACTTCCCTTTTATTTTTTCTTCCCTTTTCTTTTTACCCACTGTTTGTTTTTACTCCCTCCTGAACCTTATATCTAAGAGCTGTTGCATACTACACTTTTAAATGATTTTCTTGTGTCTAATTATAGCCATAGGTTTTCCACTTTTTTCACTTTGATTTTCTTAACTCAAATTCAATTAGCCAACGTGTAGTACATCATTAGTTTCAGATATACTGTTCAATAATTCATTAGCTGCATATAACATCCAGCACTCATCACATCATGTGCTCTTCTTCAATCACATCATGTGCTCTTCTTAATGTCAATCACCCAGTTCATCAATACCTTTGCCCTCCTTCCTTTCCAAAACCCTCAGCTTGTTTCTGGAGACAAAAATCTCTCTTCATTTGTCTCCCTTTCTTATTTCTTACTATTCAGTTTTCCCTCCCTTCTCCTATGGTCCTCCACACTATTCCTTATGTTCCACTTATGAGTGAAACCATTATTATTGCCCTTCTCTGCTTGATTTATTTCACTTAGTATAAGTGAACCCCCCAGTTCCATCCATGCCAGTGCAAATTGTAGGTATTCATCCTTTCTGATGGCTGAAAAATATTCCATTATATATATGAAACACTTCTTCTTTATCCATTCATCTGTTGAAGGGTATCTTGACTCCTTCCACAGTTTAGCTATTATGAATATTGCTGTTATGAACCTTGGGGTGTCTGTGCACATTATTTCACTACATCTCTACCCTTGGGGTAAGTACCTAATAGCACAATTTCTGGGTAGAAGAGCAGCTCTATTTTTTACATCTGGAGGAACCTCCATACCGCTTGCCAGAGTGACCATACAACCTTGAATTCCCACCAAGAGTGTAAGAAGGTTCCACTTTCTCCACACCTTTGCCAACATTTGCTGTTCCCTGTCTTGTTCATTTTAGCCATTGTAACTGGTGTAAGGTGGTATCTCATTGTGGTTTTGATTTTAATTTCCCTGATGGCTAGTGATGTTGAGCATTTTTTCATGAGTCTGTTGGCCATTTTTATGTCTTCTTTGGATAATTGTTTATTAATGTCTTCTGCCCATTTCTTGACTTGATTTTTTTTTTTTTTGATATTGAGTTTTGGAAATTCTTTATAGATCTTAGATATCAGTCCTTTATTTTTAATCTCATTTTCAAATATCTTCTCCCATTCTGAGGGCTGCCTAATAGTTTCGTTGACTATTTCCTTTGCTGTGCGAATCTTTATCTTGATGAAGTCCCAAAAGCTCATTTCCACTTTTATTTCCCTTGTCTTTAGAGACATGTCTTGCACGAAGTTGGTGTGTCCAAGGTGGAAGATGTTACTGCCTTTGTACTGCTCTAGGATTTTGATGGATTCCTGTCTCACACTGAGGTTTTTCATCCATTGTGAGTTTACCTTTGTGTATGGTTAAAGAGAGTTTCACTCCTCTGCATGTGGCTGTCTAATTTTCCCAACATCATTTGTTGAAGAGACTCTTTTTTTCCAGTGAAAATTCCTTCCTGATTTGTCAATTAATTGACCACAAAGTTGAGGGTCCACTTCAGGCTCTCTATTCTGTTACATTGTTCTATGTGTCTGTTTGTGTGCCAGTACTAAATTGTCTTGATGATCACAACTTTGTAATATCAGCACTGTGTCGCCACCAGCTTTGGGTTTCTTTTCAACATTCCCCTGGCCATTCAGGGTCTTTTTCTGGTTCCATATACATTTTAGGATTGTTTGTTCCACTTATGTGAGAAATGTCAGTGATATTTTGATAGGGGTTGCTTTGAATGTGTAGTTTGTTCTGGGAAGCATAGACATTTTAACAATGTTTATTCATTTAATCCATGATCATGGAAAATTTTTTCATCTCTTTGTGTCTTCCTCAGTTTCTTTCATAAGTGTTCTCTACTTCTTAGAGTGCAGCTCTTTACCTCATTGGTTAGGTTTATTCCTAGGTATCTTATGGTTGTTGCAATTGTAAATCAGATCAACACCTTTCTTTCTCTTTCTTTAGCCATATTGTTAGTGTATAGAAGTCCAACTCATTTCTGTGCATTGATTTTGTATCCTGCCACATTGCTGAATTATTGTATGAATTTTAGAATTTTTTTTGTGGAAACTTTTGGGTTTTCCATATTAAGTATTATGTCATCTCTGAATGGAGAGAGTTTGACTTCTTCTTTGTCAATTCAAATTACATTCATTTCCTTTTTTTTTTTTTTTTCCTGCTGAGGCTAGGAACTCTAGTACTATGTTGAAAAATAGCGGTGAGTGGGGAGCCCTGTCATGTTCCCGACCTTAAGGGAAAGGTCTCAGCTTTTCCACACTTAGAATACCTCACTGAGACATTGGGTGTGGCAATTTCATAGATCGCTTTTATGACATTGAGGTGTGTTCCCTTTACCCCTATATTCTGAAGTGTCAATTAAGAAAGGATGCTGCATTTTGTCAAATGTGTTTTCTGCATCAGTTGAGAGGATCATGTGCTCTTGTCCTTTATTTTAGTAATGTGATGTATCACATTTATTGATTTGTAAATGTTAAATCACCCTTACAACCCAGGAATAAATACCACTTTCTTGTGGTGAATAACCCTCCTAATGTTCTACTGGATCCTATGGCTAAGATCTTGTTAATTATTTTGACATCCATGTTCATCAGGAATTTTGGTCTCTAATTCTCCTTTTTGATGGGGTCTTTGTCTTACTTTGTGATCAAAATAATGCTGGCCTCATAGAAGAATTTTGGAAGTTTCCCTTCTGTTTCTATTTTTTGAAAAGTTTCTGTAGAATAAGTATGATTTCTTCTTTAAATGACTGGTTGAATTCCCCTGGGGAGCCAGCCGTCTGTGGACCCTTGTTTTTTGGGAGGTTTTTGATTATTGCTTCTATTTCCTTGCTGGTTATTTGTCGATTCAGATGGTCTCTTTCTTCCTGTTTAAGTTTTGGTAGTTTATAACTTTCCAGGAATAGATCCTTTTCTTCTAGATTGCCTAAATTGTTGGCATATAGTTGCTCATAATATGTTCTTAAAATTGTTTACATTTGATTGCCGTTTGTTGTGATCTCTCCCTATTCATGGTTTATTAACGTGGGTCCTTTCATTTTTCTTTTGGAAAAATCTGGCCATAGGTTTATTGATCTTATTAATTCTCTGAATGAACCAGCTTCTAGTTTTAGTGATCCATTTTACTGTAATTCTGGTTTCTGTTTCATTGCTTTCAGCTCTAATCTTTATTTGTCTCTTCTGATCAGTTGAGGCTTTATTTGCTGTTCTTTGTCCAGGTCCTTCAGATTTAAGTGTAGCTTGTGCATTTGGATTTTTCTATTTTTCCAATATTATTAAAATGTACTTCCCTCTTAGAACAGCCTTTGTTATATCCCATAGCTTTTGAACTGTGTTTTCATTCTCCAGAGTTTCCATGAGTTTTTGAAAAATTGTCATTAATTTCCTGGTTGATCCATTCATTCTATAGCAGGATACTCATTAAGCTCCAAGTGTTTGGTTTCCTTCCAAATTTCCTCTTGTGATTGAGTTCAAGTTTCAAAGCATTGTGACCTGGAAATATGCCAGCAATAATCTCAATCTTTTGGTATCAGTTAAGACCTAATTTGTAGCCCACTATGTGATCTATTATGGAGAAACTTTCCTGTACACTTGAAAAGAATGAGTGTTCTGTTGACTTAGAATGGGATGTTGCATATATATCTTTATCTCTCTTTCCATTCTAAATCACCTCACTGGATAAAGAATTCTTGGCAGCATGTTCTTCTCATTTAATATCCTAAATATATTTTGCCCTTTGTGGCCTGCCAGTTTTCTGTGAACAGGTCTGATGCTATTCTGATGTTTCTCCCTCTGTACATAAGAAACTTCCCATCTAAAACAGCTTTTAGTATTGTTTCTTTTTCTCTAAAATTTGTAAACTTCACTATTATATGTTGAGATGTTGATCTATTTTTATTGATTTTGGGAGCAGCCCTTGCTGCCTCTTGGACATGAATGCTTGTTTCCTGTCCCAGATTAGGGACGTTCCCGATGATGATTTGCTCAAATATATCTTCTGGCCCTCTTACCTCCCCTTCAGAAACCTCAATATCTTTGACATGTTTTTCTTTTCAGAGCATCATCAATTCTTGAAGGCTTTCTTCATAGGTTATTAGTTATCTTTCTCTCTTTTCCTCAACCTCTTTTATTTCCATCAGCCTGTCTTTTAGATTACTTTTTCTTTCTTCTGCCTCATTAACCCTAGCTGTTAGCACATCCAATTTAGACTGTATCTCAGTTATAACATTAAGTTTGACATGATTAGATCTCTTTTCTGCCTTAGCTTCTCCACTGTATTTTTTTTGAGTCCAACTATTTACTTTTTAATTACTATACTGAATTCCATCTCTG
>NW_022632407.1:0-11794 GCF_010015895.1 Lontra canadensis | reverse complement strand
TTCCAGCCACTTCTGCTTAATGATCAGTAATAGCATAGACACGACTCATCAAGGAACCACTGAACGAGCTTGTGAAAAATGCTGCCCAGGAAAGGGGTGGGCACTGTGCCAGGAGTAGCAGGGCAACCGCCCCCATCTGGGGCTGCCACAGTGCTTTGCTGAGCATTGACGAAAGCTGAGGCTTGAACAGCAAAGGTAGGAGTCAGCCAGGCACAAGAGAATGGCAATTCAGGCAGGCGGGAACAGCCAGTGCAAAGGTCCTGAGGCTGGACCAAAGTTGGCCAGTGAAGCCAGGAGGCTAGAGTGACTGGAGCCCAGGGAGCCTGGAGGGGAGCCTGGAAGGAAGTTAGGGTGCTCCCAGCAGGGGCCATGGTGGGACTAGGGGGCGTGGAGAAAAGAATGTGCTGTAATATGTTCCTGAGGTTGGGGTCCTCCGGAGTACCTCCCGCCCCTCTCTGAGCCTGGGTTTCCCCTCCAGACAGAGATGAAACTACTGCCCAGGAACAGGTGTCCATGGACCTAAGCTGCACTCGACCCACCCACCCGCAGGCCTTTGCACAAGCCCGTCCTCCCACCCAGCACATTCTCTTCTCCTCCTCACTCCCAACCCCCTCTCAGTCTCAGCTTGGACAGTGACTCCCCCAGGAAGCCCTCTCTGGCTGCTCCTACCCGCGCCCTTTCCCCCACCCCCAGCTCCCGGTCGGAGCAGGTGTGCACCCCCAGTGGCCCCAGCCTTCCCGCAGTGTTTCAGGGATGACTCAGTGCTGGGACCGCCTAGCCCCGGCGCCCTGAGTGCACACAGTAGGTGTTTCCTGAGGCATGCGCATTCCAGCCCAGCCGGGCCAGAGCTTCTCCCCGCCTCTGGGCGGCCCCCAACCCGGGTTTACATTCCCAGGCCTCGCTGCCTGGTGGCGGCCCGCCGGGTGTAAACATTTACACGGAGCGTTGAAAGCCGCGCTGGAGGCCGGTCAGCGCCTGGGCTGGGCTGTGGGGCGCCGGGCGACCCCACGCGCGCGCACCTCAGGCGGCTCAGGCTCCCCTGCGCGGAGCCGCATTTGCGTGCGATTTGCATTTCAGTCTGGCCTGGACCCCGCATGGGCAGGCTGGGCTCCGTGGGTCTGGTACCGCCTCTCCCCGCCCCCTCCCAACCCGGCACCTCCGCCCCACGGAATTGCTGGCGCGGGACCTACAGCTGCTAGACAGTAGCAGGGCACATGTATTAAGCGCCCGCTGTGTACCAGACCGGGTGCTGAGCCCACCAAGGTGGCATGGTGAGCTCCACTTACAGCTGGGGAAAGGCGGCACACAGCAGGTAGGGGCTTAGGCAAGGGCACAGCTAGAAAAGCATCTGGGATTGGAATCTGCCTTCTTGGGTGGGACACACACGCAGGGGCTGCGCGGGGCTGGGCTTGGGTGCCGATGCCTGTGGAGTCCCCCTGAGGGTTTGGCTGCTCCGCTCGGTGGTGTGTGAATCCGGCGTGGGGGTGGAACACTGGTGGGCCCTGTGGCTGGACCAGTGTGAAGCGGAGGGAGGAGGAGGGGAGGCCAGGGAGGGGCCCCGGGCAGGTCGCACAGGGCCTTGGTGGCCACGGGGAGCACATCTCATTGTCACGCTGGTGCAGCAAGCAGATGGCAGCCTCGAAGTTGTCAGGTGCCCCAACCCGCCCCTTGGCCTGAAGGAGCATCTGCTTTATGCTTTGGGGCCATAAAGCCCTCTCTGCACGCCCAGCACCCTGCCTGCTCTCACACACGTCCTGCCCTGGTGTGCCTCCGTTGCCTTCTTAGGCTGGAACGAGGTCCCCGCCCGGTGCCAGGCTCTGGTCCTGTGTTTCTGCAGAGGCCTTCCTGGGGAGGGGGGGCGGGGAGGGCCTGAGAGCCTGGATGGGCCCGGAGACGGCCTGGCCCCCAGAGCCCCCAGTGTCCTTGGAGCCACCGACCCCCCGGAGCTCAGCTGGGGGGCAGGAAAGCAGAGGTCCAAGGGTGGAGGGGGCCCAGTGGGTGCGGCTGATAAGCGCCTGTTAACAATGGGCCTTTCAGTAAGGGGGTCACCCAACTGGTTTGTGTCTGGCGCGGCCCTGACACACAGGGGTGCTGTGCGTGTGGCCGAGGGTTCGGGGAGGGGGCCTGCTGTGCACTATCCGTGTGTCTGGGTCCCTGAGGCTCCTGGTCCTGGGTAGGTGGGCTCACAGCACACGTGGGGGCTCACACTCACTCACACTTGGCCTTCTTGTCCTCGGTCACTCGGGTGCTCTCACTCCCGTGCACTCCCAGACACTCCTGCACGCACACCCTAGGACACGCTGTCGCTTGCACACTCCATCGTCCCACTGACACTCCCTGCGTTCGTGCTCACCAACTCCATCCAGCAGGGTGGGGCTCACACACACAGGTGTTTTCACGTGCACACGGGCATTTTCACTCATGTTGGAAACACATGGCCATGCTCTCACACTCACACGGGCCGGTGTCCTCACACTTCCATCCAAACGGGAGCACACTCACGCACGAGGGCATTGTCACACACGTACTCCCAACATTATCTCATTCATGTCCCGAAACATGATTCAACAGACACACTGGGACACATCACACCCACATACATCCCCCGTAGCACACACACACGCTGATGTCTTGCACTCACCTACAGGAACACTGACCCCTGGGAATTTTATCTTCACACTCACTTTATGACCCTCGAAGATGAGGAGGTTCACACATCGCTGTATTTCACACACTCACGCTCTCACAAGTGGGCATTTTTCCTTAACATCGTTCTACACTTGAATAAGTGGATTTTTAAAAAAATTCCAAGGTCATGAGCCTATAGCATTATATTAATTTCAGGTATACAATATGGTGATTCAATAATTCTGTTTCAGCATTTCTCACCGGGCATCGGTGTCCCCATCTCCTATCTCCCTTCCCCCCACTCACTTCCCCTTCGGTAAACACGTGTGTTCTCCATAGTTAAAAGTCTGTTTCTTTGTTTATCTCTTTTTTTATTTGTTTTGTGTCCTAAATTCCACCTGTGAGTGAAATCATAGGCTATCTGTCTCTCTTTACCTGACTGATTTCACTTAGCCTAATACCCTCTAGATCTACCCGCCTTGTTGCGAATGACCTGATTTCATTCTTTTTTATGGCTGAATAATATTCCACATCTTCTTTATCCATTAATCGATCAATAGACTCTTGGGCTGCTTCCATCATTCGGCTATTGCAAATAATACTGCAATAAACAATAAACATATCTTTTCGAATCAGTGTTTCAGGATTCTTTGGGGAAATATCAAAGAATCATATGGTACTTCCATTTTTAATTTTTTGAGGCACCTCCATACTGTTTTCCGATTGGCTGCACCAGTCTGCATTCCCACCCACAGCGCAGGAGGGCTCCCCTTTCTCCGCATCCTTGCCAACACTTGTTTCTTGTGTTGTTGATTTTAGCTCTTCTGACAGATGTGAGGTGACATCTCGTTATGGTTTTCATTGGCATTTCTGTGACGATGAGGGACGCCGAGCATCCTTCCATGTGTCTATTGGCTATCTGGATTTCTTCTTTGAAGAAATGTCTGTTCATGCCTTCTGCCCATCCTCAAGTGGGTTGTTCTTTGTTTGTTTGCATTTTTTGGTGTTGTTTTGGGCTTGTTCCTTATATATTTTGGATACAAACCGCTAATCAGCTGTGTCACTAGCAAATATCTTCTCCCACTCCGTAGGTTGTCTTCTTGTTATGTTGGTCATTTCCCTTGCAGTCCAGAAGCTTTTTATTTTGAGGTAGTCCCAATAGTTTATTTTTACTTTTATTTCCCTTTACCTTGGGAGACTTATCTAGAAATACGTTGCTATGGTTGATGTCAGAGACGTTACTGCTTGTCTTTTCTTCTAGGATTTTTATAGTTTCAGGTCTTACATTTAGGTCTTTCATCCATTTTGAGTTTATTTTGGGGCATACTGTAAGAAAATGGTCCAGTTTCATTCTTTTGCATGTAGCTGTTTAGTTTTCCCAACACCAAATGCAGAAGAGACTCCCTTTCTCCCCATCACGGATTCTGGCCTCCTTTGTGGATGATTAACTGACCGTAAAATTGTGGTGTATTTCTGGACTTGAATAAGTGGCTTTATTCATTCTTCACAGCTGCCTAGTATTTTATTTTAGCGAGAGACCCTACTTTGACTAGTCCTGCATTGACGGATGTGTATCTTGTACAGAACAGCCTGGTAGGCACATCTGTGATACTCAGACCAATCCGTCTAGAGAGGGTGGGTGCATTTTAAATTATGATTCCCGCCAGTTTTCCTTTCTTAGAAATTCTAGAGTAGCATAACCTTTTGATAGAAATATAAGGGTCACACAAATCCTTAATTTTTTTCAGTAGCCACATTTTCAGAAATGCAAAAAAAAGGTGAAATTATTTTTAGTAAGGCTGTCTTCCACCCAACAGGTTCTAACTAGTATTATCTCCATGAGTAATTGATATAAAAGTGATTGAGTTATTGACATTGTGTCTTTGTACTCCCTGGAAATCTGGTGAGTCTTTTACACTGGGTGTGCCTCGAGTCTGGATGCCCGGGTTCCATCTGTGATCCTTGATCTGTATTTAGACTTCATAGGTGGACAGTCGAAGAGGCAGATTTGCACATCTGGGACGTTCCATATATACATCGAAGGTTTCCAATCATTGAATTGACAGAGGTTGCTTTTGGTTTTGTTTGATCTTTCTTTTTATTTGAAGGCTTTATTTTTAAGTCATCTCTGCACCGAACGTGGGCCTCAAACTCACGACCCCAACATCAAGAGACACCCGCTCGACCGCCTGAGCCACCAGGCGCCCTATTTTCTATTCTGAAGTTGGTTTTGATTCACAGAAGAGAGTATTCGTTTTTAAATTTAAATTAGCATTAAAAATCCTGTTTCTCAGACCCAATAGCCACACTGCAATGGCTCCGTGGCCTCATGGGGCCAGTGGCCACTGAATTGCGATGGTGTAGGGACACAGTCTTTCCCTGACTGCAGAAAGGACAGTGTCTGCTCTACGTGGAGCTCCACCTGCAAAGCGGGAGAAGAGTTTGGGGTTAGGTCAAGAACAGAGACTTTATGTTCTGGACCATAATGGCTCGACGGGGGAGTACTTGAGCAAGAGACATGCATGTATACCTGAACCTCAGTACTCTCATCTCTAAAGTGGGTGATCAGGGTGGCAGGGAGTAGTGTGGGCAGAGACAAGGTTCTAGATTTCTGTTCCAGGATTTGGAGCCTGGGGTCTGGGAGGACTATGCGACTGTCTGCGGGGAAAGGTAGGATCCGGGAATGGAGGGACATGGGCCAGACCACGAGACACCGAGGACCACCCAGCACAGGACCAGAGGTGCTGGTCTTCGAACACTTTGGGATGGACACTGAGTAAATACGTCCAGCTCATATTGGCATCTCCAGGCGCGTCCTGTGCTCTCCCCACAAACCGGCCAGGCTCTCCTTCCCCTCCACACCTCTGCACTGGCTATTACTTTGACGGGAACGCCCTGTTTCCCAAGCTGTATGGTATCTGGTGAGCTCTGGCATAGCCTTCCAGACCCAAGCCCGTTGTACCCCTCCCAGATGGAGCCCGGGGTTCAAGCCTCAACTCCAGGGCCTTGGGGAAGTCTGGGAAAGCCTGAGAGGGGAGGGGCGGGGTCAAGGCAGAACCCGAGAGCCCTTGGGACCTACTCCAGCTCCCTGGGGGCCCCCTCCCCAGATACAGAGGCTGCGCTGCCTAGTGGCTGGTGAGCCTGGCTCTGGGGCTGGGATTCCCGCTCGGTCCTGTCTCCCGCTGAGTCATGTGGCCTCCGTGAGCTTCTCTGTCCACTGCCACAAACAACAGCGCCGACCCCAGGACTCATGAGTATCACTTTGGAAACCCACATGTGGCCGCAGGCATGGGCTGTCACATTTCTCATCAGTGATGCTGTCTCCACTCTCCGCCCCTGTCTCCCCACTCCCTCCACATGTTTTCCCTAGCTTTCTAGAAACCCCTGCATCCTTCCTGCATCACAGAGAAGCCATTCAGGAATGTCCTGGAGGCCCATGGGGTTGGGTCCCAGCAGAAGGGACCACAAGCAGTTCCTGTCTCCTGACACTTTCATCATCCCAGAGCCCCAAGGAACTGGCTCAGTTTCCGCTGGCGCTGGACAAGGACCATACGCACCTCCTCAGCTACCTCCACTGGCTGGAGACCCTGTGGCCTGCATCCTGCAGCTGGGCCCCCGGTGTTCTGCAAAGCCTGCTGGTGGCAGCAACGGGAGGCCCCCGACCAGACAGCGCTCAGCAGAGCCTCCTGGCTCACGTGGGCTGGCCTGGGCCGTGGACTGCTCCAGACACACCTGCTGGGACCTCGCTGCTGGGCGCGTGACTGCTGGGGACCTCCCTGAGCGGGGACATCACCCACCGGGCACCTCAGCTCCAGAAGAGCAGCTCCAAGGGACCTTGCCTCCAGGGGCCTCACCTCCAGGGGGGTCTTACCTACCGGGGATGTCAGCTGTTGGGGACCTCGCCTGCTGGAGATCTGAAACCAGTCACCTAGCCTCCCTGGGACTCATTGGAAGGAGCCCCTCTGAACGGGGGCCTCACCTGCTGCACCCCTCACCCGCTAAGACTCCCCAGGGAGAACTGTCCTTGGGGTCCCGCTCACTGGTGACGGGTTATCGTTGCTGTCGCCAGCCACCCGTGGGGTACGCAGTTGGGCAACACTGGCTCCGTTCTCCACGTGGGAATGCTCCCGGGAAAACCGCTGTCTCCTCCCTCATTTGAGAGTAGCAGCTCACACCCCAGGCGCCTCCGCCAGGCAAAGGCCCAGGAGGCTTGTGCTTGGCACAGCAGGAGGTGGGCTGAAAGCATCCGGTGGGACTGGGCCAGGGACGCTGTTCACAGCCCACAGGCCCAGGAAGGCCCCCAAAGCCAAGAACGGCCTGGGTACCAATGTCAAGAGGTGGTAAAACCCTGGAGGTCAAGCCCCACAGTGGGTGGGAGTGGGGACCAGACTGTCTGGGGACCCATGGGGGGGCAGGGGTGGGACAAGAGTGGAGGAAGGGCAGGGACTGGCCCCTGAAGGATGGGGAGGGGAAAGATTGCGGTGCTGAGCACGTGTAGACCAGAAAGTGTGTGTGACCAGGGCTGACCATGGCGGGGTGAGGGGGTTGTGCTTGGAGTAAGGCCACTGGGGAGAGATCCCACTGGGTGTGGCCGGATACCAGACCCCCCGCCCCGGTCTTGCACATGAGAGGGGACACTGAGGGTGTCCCTCCTCCTGTGCAATTTCGACTGTGGAAGCATCTGGGCCATGTGTCCACGTGTGATCAGATCTCCTAAGCCCCATGTAGGTACCACTCTCTGCGCTGGGTGTGCGTGTGTGTGTATGTGTGTGTGTGTGCGTGTGTGTGTGTGGACTGCGGACAACCCCAGCCCCGGGCATCTGTGGGGGGCAGCTGAGTCTCTCTCCAATGCTCTGGGGGGCTGGGCCAGAGCCCCATGGTTGGGATGTTGGAACTCAGCAGGAGACAAGGAAGTCCCAGGGGGCCATGAGAGGGTGCACACACACACCTCAACACACACACACACACACACACACACGCACACGGAGGCAGACAGGCTTCAGGGGCCACAGACCTGGGCTCCAAGGTCAAATTTCCCACTGTGTACACTGGGCTGAGGGAACTTCCGCCTCTGTGGCTCAGGGCCATCTGGGATGGGGAAACTGAGGCTTGGGTTCTGACCCAAGCAGTGGGGACCCCAGCCTCTCTGCCACAGCTGAGCCGACTCAGCCCAAAAGGAGGAGGGGTCCACCCCCCCCAACCTCAGAAGACGGGGGATGGAGGTGAAGGGAGGGTGGGGGTGTGCGGTGGGGGCCTGGGGTGGGTGGAGACCCCAGACAGTCTCCGCCCTGAAACGTCCTACCAAGCCCTGCTCTCAGGACTGCCTGGAAGTCCTGCCTGGTAGCTGCCTCGAGTGTCTCCAGCTGCAGCCGGGGACCAAGTAGCAGGGAACAGGGGATGTTCCCGTTCGGCTGGGTGATCCTTCCCGAGGCAGCTTCTGACGGGGCCCTCCAGCTTCAGGAGGGGGCCTGGGCTGGGTCATGGTGTTTAGATGGCGGCCCTAATATCAGATGTGTGGGAAAGCGGGGAGAGGGCAGTCTAGGAGAACAGTGAAGGAGGGAAAGGGCGCTTTTCCTGGGAGCTTCCCTGGAGTTGGGGTGAGGGAAGAAGAGAGGGGACCATGTGCTCAGGAAGCTGTCTGGGGTGGGAGGGGCTTGTGCCCTCCAGAACCCCACTCCAGGTGCAGGACGGGAGGGCCCATACCCACTGGTCTCCAGGGTGTGGGGTTCCCCAGAGGGTCCTACCTCCGACGCTGGGATGTGCAGACCCCTCCTCAACGTCTGGGAACCCAATCCTCCACGCTGTCCCGGGCCTGCCAAGCACCAAGGTGACACCGCTTTTTCTGTCCTCTGCGAGGACACATCGTAAATCCCCTCAGGAGCTCGGGCCAGGGCTTTAATAGGCCCAGGACCTAGGTCCTTGGGGACAGGGCTCTGGCCTAGCAGGCGCCGCTTTTGGGCTGGACGGGGCTGGCGCCTGCCCCAGACCTATCCCCACAGGGAGATGGGCAGCGCACATATATTTTTAGCTGGTGAAAGGAGATAGTGGCTCCGTGCGGGTAGACTGGGCCTAAGGAGGCCCTCTGGGGAAGGGAGGCCTGGGTCCACCAAGACCTCAGGCTCCTCATCTGCCATTCGGCTCCCTCCTCCCATTCAGAAGCTCACCTTTGGGGGCGGTGGAAGCGGGACACGTCGGAAGGGACACTGGGACCTAAAGGCAAGTGGGATGGACGGCTCCCGTCGACGTTGTTCCCACTCACACCACTTTCCTTGGTGTTACCGCACGGAAAGAACCCTCTGTTCGCCGAGCAGGTGGTACCTGGCCCGTCCCCCTTTGCCCAGTGGAGCTGGCGCTGCGCCCCACCCCACTCGGGCTCGTGTCCCTCCGACAGGTGGGCTCCCCCGGAACGCGGAATCACACCCGAGCTCCGTTTTCCACACTTTATCTCGGTGCAGTAACTGGACAGTCCGGAGGCCTGGACGGCACCTGCTGCGCACGCGCAGTCCGTCGCCGCGGGCCCGGCCAGGCGGGGCAGGTGGGGGCGCCGCCGCGCGGGGGTAGAGGGGGTGGCCGGCGACCCCCGGTCCCGGTCCCGGTGAGGTAGGCTCAGACGCAGGCACACTCGCGCGCCGACAGCTCGTGGACCGTGTGGTAGCGGCTGTGCGCGTCCAGGAAGGACACCTCGTCCTCGTAGGCCGTCGGGCGGCAGCAGGGCTGCGCGCGCACCCGCTCCCGCCGGACGCGCCTCCGCTGGCGGAGCCGCCGCAGCCCCAGGTCGTACACGCGCGCGGCCGCCTCGCAGGCGCCTGCGCAGTAGCGGAACAGCACCGTCTCGTCCGACGCGTAGCCCAAGCCCAGCTCGCTCACGCGCACTTCGAGCTCGCGCAGCCCGCACGGCCGCGCCCCCGATCGCGCGCGCGCGCGCCTCCGCCGGGCCCCCGCCCGACGGTGCGGACGCGGGGATCTGCCGGCCCAGGGCGTCAGCTGGCGCAGCTCCACCGCGTCCGGGGCGCCCTGCAGCAGCGCACGATCTGCGAGGAGAGACACAGAGCGGGGTGGGTCGGTGGGTGGCTGGGGGAGAGCTCCGACCGTCGCCCTTCCCCTCGGGAAACATGCCCTTGCCGGCACCCGGGGGCCTTCGCGCACCCCCCCAAGGCCAGGTGTCAGCCCACGGCCGCTTCCCAAGCATGGCACCTAAACGGTCCCTGTCTGGAGGCCGTGCGGTATGCCTGTGCAGAAGCCCAGGCAGGGCCCCATGGCTCCCAATGGCCTTCTCTGGACCCAGCCCCTGTGTTGGGCACCGGCCCTTCCGCTGGGTTGTTAATGAGTCCCTAGCTCACTCTGTGGGGGCCCCACCAACACCCGCACCCACCCCCCACTCCGGCTCCATCGCGTGCTGGCACTCAGTTTCTCCATGCACAGCACCACATCGGGCTGGGTGGGCTGTTCAGAACGTGCAGACACCGAGGCCTGCGTGTGAGGACCGCGTGGGGAGGCAGCAAGGGGATATCCCGGCCTCCCCCATGTTACAGGTGAGACAACTGGCCATCCAGTAGGGCAGAGACTGGCCCAAGGCCACAGCACTAGCAGGTGACAGAGAGAGAGACACGAGCCCAGGCTTCTTCCGGACTCCCTCGTGTGGCCAAGTTTGGCCCACGTCCAGTTCTCCGCGCTCCCACGGTGCCGGGAGGTGCCCGGAGTCACAGATTCCCAGGGCCCTGGAGCCTAAATTTATTTCCCAGGCGGCTGGGCTGCCCCAGTCCTCTGGAGAGCCTCGCAGGCATGCCAATGGCAGGTGGCACTGAGAGTGGAACCGTAGGCAGGGACTCCCAGCCTCTGAGCAGGTGGCAGGCATGCTTGTGGTTAGGAGAGGAGACCGTGAGTTTATCCCCTGCCTGCCTCATCCTGGCTCTCCTAGGAAATGGCTCAGGGACACCCTAGGGAGAGGCTGTGTCTGTTTCCGCAGGGGGTCTCAGGAAGCAGACAGACCCTAATTGTGAGCCTTGCTCTGCCAGTTCCAGCCCTGTAAAAGTTCCGACAGGTGATGGCCCTGCTCTGTGCTTCAGTTGCCATGTCTGCTCAAGGAGCTCGGAGAGTTCCGATCTGGCTGAGGCTGGGGCAGTGGAAAGTTGGGATCAACTGAGCATGTTTCCAGTCCTTGGGGAGGACTGGGGTGGCCGGTGGCGTCTGCTCTGGGGTTAGATTGGAGCCTACCTAACCTAGGGTGCCTAAATTTCCACCATGTACCGTGCCCGCCACTCAGGTAGACATCCACACAGTTATTGAGGGGGCGGGGCGGGCGGGGCGGAGGACGTTGCCAGATAAACGCAGATGCCCAGTTAAATTTGCATTTCAGATAAACAGTGAAAGCTGTCTTGGTCTATGTGACCCTGCCTCCCTCCAGCAGGCCTGGCCACCTGCACAGGGTCTAAACACACAGAGATGAGAGGAGCAATAGCTCCCCCCAACCCGAGCCCCACCCGAGCCCCACCCCGCGCTCCCACCGCCCCAAGCCTGCAATTCCACCACCCGCGCATTGGGCTCAGGGGGACTCTGGGGGGTCAGCGTCCACTCTCTTCCCTTAGTAGGACTGCGCCCAGGAACAGGCTGCCGGGTGGGCAAACCCCGCCCAGGGGCCGAGAGCCTTCCCGGTGGGTGCCCGAGATCCCACCGTCAGTGTTGCGGCACCAGGCTCTAGGCGCTAGGTTTTGGGGGCCCCACCCGCGTCTCTGGAACTCAGGGTCTTGGGAAGGACTTTGCTGCCCGCGGGAATAAGCGGAGGGCGGAAGTGGAGCCCGTGCCTGAGGCCGCCCTTGTCCATTGTAAGGACAAGAAAGGAGGATTGTGTGGGCCGGCAGGGCGGGCGCGGACTTGCCCACGAACCGCACGCGGTGCAACCCGGCGGGCACCATGCACGCGCCGCGACCGCGCCCACACCTCGGCCCCGGCGTGGCGGCCGCGTGGACACGTGCGCACTCACAGGAGGTCGGACCCAGGCCCTACCACCCACCTCTCCGTCAGGTGGGCGGGGCAGTGGGCGGGCCCGAAGGAGGAGTGGGAATCGGGGGCGTGAAGGCCACGCCCCTCGTCGGGCGGGGGTTCTATATCGCCACCCCAAGGCATTTTGCCCTGCCCATCTCTCCCAACCTGTGTCTCTCTGTCTCTG
>NW_022632406.1:0-11822 GCF_010015895.1 Lontra canadensis | reverse complement strand
TTCTTCTTCTTCTTCTTCTTCTTCTTCTTCTTCTTCTTCTTCTTCTTTCCCTTAGAGAGAGAGTGGGGAGGGGCAGAGGGAGAGAGAGAGAGAGAATCCAGGACTTGATCTCACAACTCCAAGATCATGAAATGAGCAAAAATCAAGAATTGGCAGCTCAACAGACTGAGCCACCCAAGTGCCCCTGGAGAGATGGTTCTGAAATGCACTCTTACTGTGTCAGTTTAGTGTTCAAGCAACATGCAGAAAAGTCTTTCTAAAACAAGTGTTTCTTACCACACCCTTCTCCTCTCTTCACATTCCTCTCTCTCTTTATCCTTCTGATATTTGCTTTCTCTGAAGCCATCCTGAGGACTCCCCCCAGATTTTTCATGCCTGTTTCTGCACTTGCACCAACATTTCCCTCTGCCATGCACACCTGGCCTTTTTTCATACTCTTTATGTCTCTTTCAATGCCCCTGCTGTCCTGAGAGAGGGAACTGGCTGCCCTTCCTGTGCTCTAGCACTCTGCACCTGCAATGATTATAGCTTCTGGCACATGCATAGCATTTCTTACATGTCCAGCTCCCTCACTGGTATGATAGCTCTAGGATGTAGGACCTGAGTCTGATTTACTTCTCTATTCCCAGAATTAGGATGAAGGCAGTGCTGGGCACAGAAGACATGCTCTATGAACATGGGAAAGATGTACATTTATATTGTGGGTCCTGATAGGTGATTCATTTGAGCTGGAGAGGCCCTGAGGTATTTCTGAACCCCCTCTGATTTGGAGGGCTATGACAACTCCATGGTCTAAGAAACCTACTCAAAAAACTACTGTGGTATCAGTCATGGTTTACATGGGAAGATACTAAAAATCTCCTTAGTACCAAGCGTTCTGTTTAGATATAGAAGAGGTTAAATAAATATTTAGTAAATATAACAATTTAGTGACTCAAATATTAATTCTTTCTATTCCAGAATAGCCTTGGCAAGGAGAGTACCTTATTAAAGAATGAAACATCACCTTTATTCTTGAGGGCAAAGGAGGAATCTCTTTTTTTCAGGTTTTTTTCTTATAGCTGTCAGAATTATTTGATGTTTGGAGATTATTTCCATTGTACCTGAAATAAGCGTTTGCTTAAATTCCTCTCAGGACACTTTACATACTGATCCTAAATGTATTTTGTGTGTGTGTCTGTGTGTGTGTGTGCACGCATGCCTGATGCTTATTTATTTTCTTATGTTTGTGGAAAGGAAATACTGTATTTACATCTCACTTGAGCTTTCTCAGCACTCCCTTCCTTTAGTCCCAGGAATATGCATCATGCTGAGGTTAACTCTTTCTTGACAAACCCAGAGCACATATTCACACAGAAAGGAAGTCAGGATGACAACACTATTTAAGATAAACATGTCTGCACTGAGATATTATTTCCTCAGAATTCAGGCTTCTTTTGTGGCTAATTTTATCACATCTAAATGGACAGACCTGCAAAAATTAAACTATTGGCTAAACAAATCTCAGAAAAATGCTCTGAGAAAAATTAAAACTAAAGCAGTTTATTGATTCATAAAATTAAGAAATTAATCAAGTATAATGTAGTGATCTATTAAAAAATTCATCACAAAGGGGAGCAGATGTGTTAGATTTAATTGATATTGATTACCATCACCACATTTAAAACAATTCTGGAGATTTATTGAAAAAAAAATCAATGACTGAAGATATGTGGAGGATGCCTTCATTCTTATTGTGACTTAGATGTTTTGTGAAAATTGAAAAGTTATGACTAGTTCTCTGAAACTGGCAGAATAAAGAGGGTGCATCTTGTATATATTATGAAAACCATAATTCTTGTCAAATGAAATGCATCTCTTCTGCATAAAGCACTCAAGTATGTTAGTGAATGTGGTGTTTCTTTTTCCTCCCATATATTAGTGTCAAGCAATATAGGCGATATTTTGTGGATGTGTATTTCCAAATCAAGATCTTTCTTGGCATGTAGATCTATAAGATTTTTGATTAGTATTTAAGAAAACTGCCTTATCCGAGACTGAAAAGAAGGAGGAAGCAAAAACAAGGGGAATTTAAAAAATACAAATTCATGAACCTAAGACCATGGGAATGGGCCCAGGTCTATTATTATTTTGAGTTTTTCAGGTAATGCTAAAGCACAGCCAGGTTTGGGAAGCACTAGCCAGAACATAGTTTTCTCTGCCTGGAATTAATTTTCCCATCTGTCAGAATGCCCTACTGTACTACATATGGGTGTGAAACTGTGTTCCTAGCTTGTGGCAAGGGAAAGAGAGCAGGTGTTTCCCTCTTCTTTCACTTAGGTGATAATAAGTACATCTATGTATATTACCTGGCGGCAACACCTACTTTGTCCCTTGGGAATCATCAGTTGATGGAACTAGTGGGAAATATGGAGATTATATTAGTGTAATTTATCATTTTACAGTTGAAGACACATTTATATAGATATTAAGTTACTTGGCAAGATCCCATAGATAGTTCCAGAAAGATCTGGGAATAAAACTCAAGTCTCCTGAGACCACATGCAGTGGTTTTCTCATGAAGAAGAAGAAGAAGAGGAGGAAGAGGAGGAGGAGGAGGAGGAGGAGGAGGAGGAGGAGGAGGAGGAAGAAAAGCTCTTTATAAGCGACCCAATCTAATTTTCCATTCTCATTTCCTATCACTTTACTCTAGACACACTGCTCATTTTTTTTTCTCAGAATTCTGGGCATTTCATAATACTGTAGACATCAGTTGTAATACCAATCCAGTGCCCCTTCTTCCTTATTTTGGTGAAAGTTCTTGACTTGTCATTGTGAAACCACTTACCCGTCACTCTCATCTGGTTTGAGTGGGTTCACCCCAGCTCCTGGCCTGAGGAACAGGATATGACTTAAAACAGGGCCACTGAAGGCTGAAGGATTGGTTTGAAAAAGAGCAGCAATTCATCCAGCCCAGTGAGAGTCAGTCAGGAAACTCTGTTGGAACCACTGAAAAAGAGCCGCTTTCTTCACTGTGGTCCTCATGAGCAGGAAGGAAACTATTGCTGCTGGTGGCCAGGTTTGACAGCAGTTAGGGAGTCCCTGCCTGAGAATAAAGCCAACACAGAAGAAAAAGTCATGCGGAGGACAGAGACTGATTCTTCAGGTTACAACTAGAGTATCTGGATCCAGTTACGCCATTTCCAATTCCTGGATTTTTCACTTGTGCAGTCAACAATCATCCTTTTCCAAAAATTTATTTATTTATTTGAGAGAGAGAGCGTGTACGAGTGGGGGAGAGGGGGTTGCAGAGGGAGAGGAAGAGAGCGAGAGAGAAGCATACTCCCCACTGAGCATGATGCCAGTGGTGGGACTTGATCCCACAATCCTGAGATCATGACCTGAACTGAAATCAAGAGTCACACTCTTTAAGTGACTGAGGCACTCAGGCATCCCAATAAATCAACTTTTGACTTAACTGGGTTTTTGTTACTGCAGATGAGAGAAAACCTCCTGAGATACTCGATTCTGTCACTTGGCAGTTATCCTACCATTTCATTGCAATACCCACTTTCTATTTTTCTTCCTTAAAGGTATTTATCAGAAAAGGCATGAAGTTTAACTGTTTAACTGTCAAAAAAATAAGTAACAAAAGGCATCAAAGAGTTATCTGCAGCTGTTTGATTCTTTGCACAAACCAGTCGCCTGGTCAGTAGTCTTGACTTGATATCCATTAGGGTCAGCATGTGGGAAATTGTTTTCATTACTTTCAAAACACTGGCCTAGGCCTAAAATGTAACTGAACAAAAGTTCATGCTTTTGTGTTGTTGTTGTTGTTTTTTTAAAGGTTTATTTATTTATTTGACAGAGAGAGGGAGATCACAAGTAGGCAGAGAGGCAGGCAGAGAGAGAGGGGGAAACAGGCTCCCTGCTGAGCAGAGAGCCCTATGAGGGGCTCTATCCCAGGACCTTGAGATCATGACCTGAGCCAAAGGCAGAGGCTTTAACCCACTGAGCCACCCGGGCACCTCTTTTGTGAGGTTTATCACATGAAAAACTAAACATGTAAATTATTCTGTGGCTTAGTAGGTGAAAAGTGCTAAGTTAAAAATGCTACCACCAACAAAGAAATCAGAGTAGGGTTTTTTTCTTTTTTTTTAAGGGTTTCTGGAGTTCATTGAATATGCGGGAAATTCCCCCCAATAAAACACCAAGCAATTCTTGGACACCCTGCTGGTGTCAACTCAATTCTGATACTATCTACCTGGAGACAGCATCACGTTCCACAGGTTAAAGATACAGCACCCCCTCTCCCACCTCCCCATTTCAGAAGACTTCTAATCAACCAGCTATAGATTGGAGGTTCCAACGACCTTCTCCTTAGATTCCTTTAATTTGCTAAAGCAGCTCACAGAACTAGGGGAAAACACTTATGTTTACCAGTTTATATTAAAAATATGAATCAACAGCCAGATGAAAAGATACAGAGGGCAAGGTATGTGGAAAGGGAGCAGAGCTGTTATGATCTCTCCAGGTACAACACTCTCTCTGTATCCGTTAAGTGTTCACCAACCTGGAAGCTCACCAAACCCTGTCCTTTTGGACTGTTATGGAAGCTTCATTACTTTGGTACAATTGATTAATTCTCCAACCATTGGATAATTCAACACCCAGCCCCTCTCTGATCCTTAGATTGGGGGTGAGGGGAACAGAACTGAACTTCCAACCTTTTAATCACATGGTTGGTTCTGGCAGCCAGCCCCTACCCTTGGGTGGAGTCCAAAAGTCACCTCATTAACATAACAAAAGACACATTAATCAGTCTTATCACAGGAAATTCCAAGGGTTTTAGGAGCTGTGAGTGAAGAACTAGGGACAAAGACCAATACATATTAGATATACATTATAGTCAGCTGCATGACCAAAATGTATATTTCTTATGAATCACAATATGTGCAGGTACTAGAAATGCTAGGGGTAGGATTTAAAGTTAAAATTTAAGTTTAAAATAAAATTTCATTAGAAAAATAACAACTAAACAAAGACTTAGTGGTGAGGGTGACCACCTGGGGAAAGAGTGTTTTAGGCTTTTAGAATCACTAGTGTCAAGGGCAAAAGGGAGCTAGAGGTATTCCAGGAACAGGAGGCCAGGGTTGCTGCCACAGTAATCAGTCAGAAAGGCTACAGATGTTAGATCACATTCCATTTGCAGCCATCTGTGAGCACTTCGTCTTTTCCTCAGTGAAACAGATAGCAAATAACGTTTGTTTTATTTTATTCTGCTCTAGCAAATGAGTGACATTATCTGATTTGCATTTTTTAAAGAGTACCGTTGGGTGCAGTGTTGAGAGTCATCCAGGGGATAAGGGTGGAAGCAGGGAGAGGAGTTAGTAGGCTGTGGCAGATAGTGTCCACAGATGCTTAGCTCCATGCTCGGGTTTCTAAACTCTCCTCTGTGTACCATGAGTCTTGGAAGCTTCAAACCACTATTCCTAGACTCTCTTGCCAGCTGGTTTCCATATAGAATCTGCCAGTGGAAAGGATGGTAGGAGGAGGAATGTAGGAGGAAGAGGAAAGTCATTGTTTTCTGCTTCTGATGGCATCTCCAGTCTCGTGATGGTAGGAGAGATGGGTGACTGAGCACATAGAGGACAGAAAAGCCATGAACTGATACTAATAGTGAGATGAATGCAAATGGGGCATGTTTGGGATGGAAGTGCGTGGCTCAATAGGAAGGGGAGCAGGAGCTCAATTTTGGATAATGGGAGGTTTGGGAAGTCTAATAGCTATGTGAATGGGGATATCAAGAAGTGACTGGATAGTCTGGAATTGGCTGTATTTATCAATCTGGAAGTTAGTGATGTCATTTAAAGCCATGAGATTGGGTGAGCTCCTTGAAGAATAAAAAACAAAAAACAACAAAAAAGAGCACGCCTCATATCCAGGTTCTCTGACATTAAAACTCAGGGAGGACAAGAGAAACTAACAAACAAGGTTAAAAAAGGACTGAAAAAGAATGAGAAAGAGTGGCGATCTCAGAGAAGAGACAGGGACCAACATTGTGAAGTGGCCTGATGAGTCAAAAAGACAAGGACACTGAATGGACAGCCGGCTTCAGTAACATGGAGGTCACTGGGGACCCTGACAAAAGTAGGTTTTACCGGGTGTGGGAGTGGAAATCTTGGCACTAGTTTATTCATTCACTAATTCGTTCAAAACTATTCATTGAATTCCTGCTTTGTGCCAATCCCTGAGGACTTGAGGTCGGTAAGAAAGACGCCGCCCTTGTCCTGTTGAAGTTTATTCGTAATGATGGGCGATGACTTGATCCAGAGACAAACTTCAAACAGACTCTTATTATGTGTGTGTGTGTGTGTGTGCATACACACACACAAATACACACACACACACACACACGCTTGAAGGACTAAAGGAAGCAAGAAAGATGCAGGCTAAGGAAGTTTACTGACAGAAGCAAAGGACTCACACTGGAACAGCCACTCTCTGAGCTGGGACTTGCTAAATGCTGTTTATCTTGTGAGTTGAAGCACCTGGCATCTTTAAAAAGGGATTATCTGCTCTTTCTGTTTTTATTTGGGCAAGTATTTGACCAGGTGCCATAATTTGATTTTAATCTGATTTTATCTCTCTAGTACTTAGATAAATTGCTGGTTTGATCCAGCAGCTAGAATATGAATTGGTGGAAAAATAACACATTGCATTCTTAGAGTGAGGATTCTAACTCTTGAATACAAGGGGTTATTCATAACTCTTCAGATACTAGGACTTGAAAAACAGTATTTTTTTTTAATTTTATTTTTTATAAACATATAATATATTTTTATTCCCAGGGGTACAGGTCTGTGAGCAAAACAGTATTTTGATCATCTAAATATTGTTTGATAGAACATGTAATGCAACATCTGAAATCCCAATATTTTCTTGGATAAGTTTTGGCAGAGGTTCTATGCAAATTAAAATAATGGAAGCTGAAACAAGATTTACATGCTAGATGCTCTAATATGTGTTTCATTATGAATCCTAAATATCAGTCTCCTGTATTTCTCAGCAGCAAAGTAATCACTAGTAAGACAATAAATATGTTAGTATAGCTTGCAAGTTATTTCTTTATAAACAAGAGACCTCTTGAAAACTACAGAGAAACTTTACTCTTGTAAATATAAAGTGGGTCAATATCCCGAGTTTTTCTATTTGAATTCTATAAAGACACCGTTAATAACCTATACACAAGTGTTCTCGGGTCATGACAAAGTCCCGCCATGATAAAGCATGTGTATTTTGTTAATTCAGGCAATGAGATTGTCCTGCAAAGAATTTCCTTCCACAAGTATTGATGATCCATTTTGAACTAATCCTAGGAATATTAACAAGTAGCTGGATATAATTTACTCCCACATTCAGAAATAAACTATTTGTACCCCAAACATGGGGTTATAAATGAGAAATGATAGTACTATGCTACCGGGGGAAAAAAAAAGGAAAAGAGAAAAGAAAAAAAGAAAAGGAAAAATGGAAAAGAAAAAGCTGTTAAATATTTTAATTTTTTGATTTTTGACAGGAGGGCTGATGAACTTCATAGCCTGATTTTGACTCACAGAATTTGAAATAATTAGCCACAGCCGTCTATGGCCAAGGTGTTTACCTCATTTTCTTAGATTGCAATAATGAAGCCCATGGAATTAGTGGCTAGAATAAAAATTTCTTAGTGTTTTGTTTTTAGTTCCATTGACTTTTCTTTAGGGATTTGTTTTATTTTTTTATGTCCTTAATGGTGTGGGAGGCAAAGGCAAAGGAAAAATCAGATTTTCTTACTCCTTATAGCCCATTGACAAGTCCTTGAAACAGGCAGAGTGACATTCCTTTAGGAACTCAGCGGCCTCAATGTTAATACTTTGCTAAGAGCAAGAGGCAATCTTGGCCAACGCCCCCCCCCCCCCCCCCCCCCCCGCCCCGATCCTGTAAGTCTCCTTTAACATGTAAAAATTCCTTTGGAAACTTCCTTTATCTCTAAACCCCAAGATACATATTGGCAATCATCCCCCAAGCACATGACCCACCGATACACATCTGAAGGGTCTCATGACTAAGGTTTTATTAGACAGTAATAAATGACCTTTTCCAAATAATAGCTAGGCCCCTCGAGGTCCTGGAAATCTTGCTTCTAAATTCTTTAGAAACCTACACTATCCCTAACCCCCTCCCAACTTGAAAGTGTTTAATTAGCCACTCCTTACGACCCAAGTGCAGCTCTTTAGGCACATGGGTCCTGTCTCTGTGCTTTAATAAAACCACTTTTTGTACTAAAGATGTCTCAAGAATTTTTCCTTGGCCATTGGCTACAAACCCTACCACTTCAAACCACATCACTCTATTCTTGAAATGAAGACAAAAAGATGTTTCCAGGAGTATTAGGCATAATTTGAGCTCATTTCTATCCCTAAATGCAATTTCAGTCTAGATAGTTTATTAGCTAATGAGACATAATGTTATTCCATTTGTCAAGATTAGATTTGTGGGGAAGAATCACAGAAATATCCTACCCTTTTACCCTTTGCATCAAAGTGATTATTAATTCACATTTGGCAGGGTGTTCTGCAAGGTTAGAAGCTCTCTGAGAACAGACTGGGAAGTGGCTCCGTGCTCACTTGTTCACTTAGCTGACAAGATGGATCTAAATCAGGACTTGAAGAGGATTTTTCATTATTTAAGTGGTAGAGAATAATTTTCACTGGTTATCTTTGACTGCTTAGGAAGCATAACATAGTTGTTTTTTTTTTTTTTAAAGATTTTATTTATTTATTTGAGATGGGGAGAGAGAGATAGAGAGTGAGCGCATGTGTGGTGAGGGGGCAGAGGAAGAGGGAGAAGCAGACTCCCTCCTGAGCAGGGAGCCAGGGAGCCTGACTCGGGGCTCAATCCCGGCACCCTGAGATCATGACCTGAGCCCAAGGCAGATCTTAAGCCACTGAGCCACCCAGGTGCTCTAGCATATGATAAGAGCACTGTAACAGCAATTTCCAAATTTTAGTTCTCAGAATTTTTTTTTAAGGGTTTATTTATTTATTTGAGCCAGGTGAGAGGGAGAAGCAGGCTCTCCACTGAGCAGGGAGCCCGATGCTGGGCTCAGTCGCAGGACCCTGGGATCAAGACTTGAGTTAAGGCAGATGCTTAACCCACTGAGCCACCCAAGAGCTCCTTATTTCTCAGAATTAAGGGACTCCCATTAAGTGAGGTATGGAGAGAAAAGAGGAGACTCAGATGCTTATGCTGGCCCCTCACTTCCAACTTTAACCAAAACAGCTCTGACCTTTAGCTCTTTTAAGTCATAATATGTTCCATTTGAAAACAGCACTATAAAATGGATTAGTTGCTATAAAAATTGGTTTGATACGTGTAGAGGGAGGTCTTGTTAAATGAAGAGAACAGCATAATGAGGAGTGGGGATCTGAACCCAGAGGTAGCAGAGCTTGCTAACTGTTCCCACAAATTCATTCTCGCCTTCTTCTTTTTAGTAATAAAGACCTGAACTCCCTGCTCTCCTCTGATTGTAGCTGGTACAAGGCTACCCAACTAGAGGCTATATTTCCCGGCTTTCCCAGAGTCGCATGACTAAGTCCAGAGCAATAAGGTATGAGCAGATGTGATGTGTGTACAACCTGTGTCAGTTCTTTGGAAAAAAAGAAGCGGATTGCCCTCTGCTTTCTCTTTTACCCTTTGCAATGACTGAGGATAGCCATCTTAGTCCTAAGACAGAAGCCACGCCTGTTGACGATGTCAGAGAAACCCCACCAGACCTTGACTGCTATTTTTGAACTAGGATATGGATGAAAATAAAATTTCACGTGGTAGAGTACCCACATTTTGAATTTTTTTTGTTTTTTTTGTTTTGTTTTGTTTTGTTTTGTTTTTTTGGTTTCTAATAGTAGCTCAGCCTTTACCCATGGTAATGCAACAAAGGCCATACAAAGAGTTGTGAGGTCGGTCCCATTAGAACGGCTGACTTTAAAGAATTTAATCTTCGGTGTAATTGAGTTTAATGTCATGTTTACTATGAAATAACATGGTATAAAAGTATATCACTCCAATCAGTGCTGTATAGGCCAAAATAGACAGATTCCAGTCATTATTGTCCTTATTACTTGAGACAGCATGAAAGAAAAAGGATTAAAGGCATAGACCCATCTAAACAAACATGGGCAGAAATTAAGAAGTGGAGGTAGTATTTTAACAGGAATGCCCAGTGGTTAGTGTGAAAGTGTGACATGAAGAGAAATTTGGGCAAAGTGGCAGCTGGGAGAAACGTTTTCATTATTTATTTTGTACTTATGTTCTTTTTTTCCCTATAAGAAGCTTCTGAGACTTTACAAAATAATAACAGTTATCTGATAGACAGCCTGGGGCTTCACAGTTTCCACGTCCTCACAGGGATCTTAGTTTGGTCTCTTATCCAAGGGTTCTCCATGCTAATGATATGCCTGCCCTCATATATCCTGCCATTGACCCCAGATGAACATATTAAAACTTGAACTCCCTTTCTGGCCATAGAGATTGCTACCCTGTCTGTTGTCTGCTTGTCAGTTTTTGTTTATTTGTTCGTTTTTGCCATTTCCAAGTTTTTGTTTTTGTTTTTGTTTTTTAATTTTTCTTCCCCTTTCATTTGGTTAGCCAATGTCAACATGTCTTTCTTTTCTTTCTTTGGTCTGGTTTTTAGACTCACCCATTGCCCTCTGTTCTCACACCCACCACTTGGTCTCAGATAGAACATGTCCAATCCTGGATATGGCCCCACAATCTTCTACTTGGTCCAATTGATTCGGTCATAACTGAATTCTGTTTGCTCCCCTAAGTCGAGATCTGAGAAGTTGCTCTAAAAGCTGCTGTTAGCATTTCACTTCCTTCTTCAAAAAGCCCGTTAAGAGTTGGATGCATTTGCCTATTCCCAATAACTCCTTCTTACCTTCTCACCAGGCCTTACATAAAATGTAAGAAATCATTCTGGGGTAGTAGCTAAGAGCACAGGTTTTGGATTTTTCACGAACTGCCTGCAAATTTTAGCTTCACTACTTAGAGGCTCTGTGTTATGGCCTCAGTTGATGATATGAAACTAATGGTAATGGCTCCTGGCAAGGCCTTTTGAGGTGACTAAAGTTGCAGTGTGTAAAACAGTATACAACACACAGTGGGCATTTGATTCATTTACTTACTGTTATGGTACAACTATGGTCCCTCTGCCCCTGTCCTCTGGAACATTCCTCGATTTCCTGCACAGCGTCTTCTCACCTCTTTCCCTGGCACTTTAGTGCCTATCACCCTCAGTTCCCAGCTGAAGTCCTGCTTTCTTTATTCAGTCTTCTCTGAATTTGCATCTTTCTCTAACTGATCGATATGTTTTTGTTTATTTTCTTCAGCTACAGATGAAGTGCCCCCTAAAGGACACTTAGTGTTCTTCTTTTTTACTATCTTCAGCATCTGGCTAATACTGGTCACATATCATCCACTCAACATCTAGTAATGAAGGTATTACAACAGATGGATTCAGAAATATTCCGAAATAACAAACTTTTCAAAATTACTATTCTAGGAACGATCTTGGACCAGATGTCCTAAAGTTGCCTTGATGTTGTTATGATCCCCCTTTGCCCCCTTCTCCTTCAGCCCTCAGGTTCAACCTCCTCTTCCAGTCCCATTCACCTAATAGCCCTCCCACTAGCTGCTTCACCATATTATGAATTACTCTCATGTCATGTCATGTCATACAGGAAATTATATAAAGAAGGGGCAAAGGGAGGAAAAAAAGATATGAAATTGAGGGAAAGAATGGA
>NW_022632405.1:0-11822 GCF_010015895.1 Lontra canadensis | reverse complement strand
TTCTTCTTCTTCTTCTTCTTCTTCTTCTTCTTCTTCTTCTTCTTCTTTCCCTTAGAGAGAGAGTGGGGAGGGGCAGAGGGAGAGAGAGAGAGAGAATCCAGGACTTGATCTCACAACTCCAAGATCATGAAATGAGCAAAAATCAAGAATTGGCAGCTCAACAGACTGAGCCACCCAAGTGCCCCTGGAGAGATGGTTCTGAAATGCACTCTTACTGTGTCAGTTTAGTGTTCAAGCAACATGCAGAAAAGTCTTTCTAAAACAAGTGTTTCTTACCACACCCTTCTCCTCTCTTCACATTCCTCTCTCTCTTTATCCTTCTGATATTTGCTTTCTCTGAAGCCATCCTGAGGACTCCCCCCAGATTTTTCATGCCTGTTTCTGCACTTGCACCAACATTTCCCTCTGCCATGCACACCTGGCCTTTTTTCATACTCTTTATGTCTCTTTCAATGCCCCTGCTGTCCTGAGAGAGGGAACTGGCTGCCCTTCCTGTGCTCTAGCACTCTGCACCTGCAATGATTATAGCTTCTGGCACATGCATAGCATTTCTTACATGTCCAGCTCCCTCACTGGTATGATAGCTCTAGGATGTAGGACCTGAGTCTGATTTACTTCTCTATTCCCAGAATTAGGATGAAGGCAGTGCTGGGCACAGAAGACATGCTCTATGAACATGGGAAAGATGTACATTTATATTGTGGGTCCTGATAGGTGATTCATTTGAGCTGGAGAGGCCCTGAGGTATTTCTGAACCCCCTCTGATTTGGAGGGCTATGACAACTCCATGGTCTAAGAAACCTACTCAAAAAACTACTGTGGTATCAGTCATGGTTTACATGGGAAGATACTAAAAATCTCCTTAGTACCAAGCGTTCTGTTTAGATATAGAAGAGGTTAAATAAATATTTAGTAAATATAACAATTTAGTGACTCAAATATTAATTCTTTCTATTCCAGAATAGCCTTGGCAAGGAGAGTACCTTATTAAAGAATGAAACATCACCTTTATTCTTGAGGGCAAAGGAGGAATCTCTTTTTTTCAGGTTTTTTTCTTATAGCTGTCAGAATTATTTGATGTTTGGAGATTATTTCCATTGTACCTGAAATAAGCGTTTGCTTAAATTCCTCTCAGGACACTTTACATACTGATCCTAAATGTATTTTGTGTGTGTGTCTGTGTGTGTGTGTGCACGCATGCCTGATGCTTATTTATTTTCTTATGTTTGTGGAAAGGAAATACTGTATTTACATCTCACTTGAGCTTTCTCAGCACTCCCTTCCTTTAGTCCCAGGAATATGCATCATGCTGAGGTTAACTCTTTCTTGACAAACCCAGAGCACATATTCACACAGAAAGGAAGTCAGGATGACAACACTATTTAAGATAAACATGTCTGCACTGAGATATTATTTCCTCAGAATTCAGGCTTCTTTTGTGGCTAATTTTATCACATCTAAATGGACAGACCTGCAAAAATTAAACTATTGGCTAAACAAATCTCAGAAAAATGCTCTGAGAAAAATTAAAACTAAAGCAGTTTATTGATTCATAAAATTAAGAAATTAATCAAGTATAATGTAGTGATCTATTAAAAAATTCATCACAAAGGGGAGCAGATGTGTTAGATTTAATTGATATTGATTACCATCACCACATTTAAAACAATTCTGGAGATTTATTGAAAAAAAAATCAATGACTGAAGATATGTGGAGGATGCCTTCATTCTTATTGTGACTTAGATGTTTTGTGAAAATTGAAAAGTTATGACTAGTTCTCTGAAACTGGCAGAATAAAGAGGGTGCATCTTGTATATATTATGAAAACCATAATTCTTGTCAAATGAAATGCATCTCTTCTGCATAAAGCACTCAAGTATGTTAGTGAATGTGGTGTTTCTTTTTCCTCCCATATATTAGTGTCAAGCAATATAGGCGATATTTTGTGGATGTGTATTTCCAAATCAAGATCTTTCTTGGCATGTAGATCTATAAGATTTTTGATTAGTATTTAAGAAAACTGCCTTATCCGAGACTGAAAAGAAGGAGGAAGCAAAAACAAGGGGAATTTAAAAAATACAAATTCATGAACCTAAGACCATGGGAATGGGCCCAGGTCTATTATTATTTTGAGTTTTTCAGGTAATGCTAAAGCACAGCCAGGTTTGGGAAGCACTAGCCAGAACATAGTTTTCTCTGCCTGGAATTAATTTTCCCATCTGTCAGAATGCCCTACTGTACTACATATGGGTGTGAAACTGTGTTCCTAGCTTGTGGCAAGGGAAAGAGAGCAGGTGTTTCCCTCTTCTTTCACTTAGGTGATAATAAGTACATCTATGTATATTACCTGGCGGCAACACCTACTTTGTCCCTTGGGAATCATCAGTTGATGGAACTAGTGGGAAATATGGAGATTATATTAGTGTAATTTATCATTTTACAGTTGAAGACACATTTATATAGATATTAAGTTACTTGGCAAGATCCCATAGATAGTTCCAGAAAGATCTGGGAATAAAACTCAAGTCTCCTGAGACCACATGCAGTGGTTTTCTCATGAAGAAGAAGAAGAAGAGGAGGAAGAGGAGGAGGAGGAGGAGGAGGAGGAGGAGGAGGAGGAGGAGGAAGAAAAGCTCTTTATAAGCGACCCAATCTAATTTTCCATTCTCATTTCCTATCACTTTACTCTAGACACACTGCTCATTTTTTTTTCTCAGAATTCTGGGCATTTCATAATACTGTAGACATCAGTTGTAATACCAATCCAGTGCCCCTTCTTCCTTATTTTGGTGAAAGTTCTTGACTTGTCATTGTGAAACCACTTACCCGTCACTCTCATCTGGTTTGAGTGGGTTCACCCCAGCTCCTGGCCTGAGGAACAGGATATGACTTAAAACAGGGCCACTGAAGGCTGAAGGATTGGTTTGAAAAAGAGCAGCAATTCATCCAGCCCAGTGAGAGTCAGTCAGGAAACTCTGTTGGAACCACTGAAAAAGAGCCGCTTTCTTCACTGTGGTCCTCATGAGCAGGAAGGAAACTATTGCTGCTGGTGGCCAGGTTTGACAGCAGTTAGGGAGTCCCTGCCTGAGAATAAAGCCAACACAGAAGAAAAAGTCATGCGGAGGACAGAGACTGATTCTTCAGGTTACAACTAGAGTATCTGGATCCAGTTACGCCATTTCCAATTCCTGGATTTTTCACTTGTGCAGTCAACAATCATCCTTTTCCAAAAATTTATTTATTTATTTGAGAGAGAGAGCGTGTACGAGTGGGGGAGAGGGGGTTGCAGAGGGAGAGGAAGAGAGCGAGAGAGAAGCATACTCCCCACTGAGCATGATGCCAGTGGTGGGACTTGATCCCACAATCCTGAGATCATGACCTGAACTGAAATCAAGAGTCACACTCTTTAAGTGACTGAGGCACTCAGGCATCCCAATAAATCAACTTTTGACTTAACTGGGTTTTTGTTACTGCAGATGAGAGAAAACCTCCTGAGATACTCGATTCTGTCACTTGGCAGTTATCCTACCATTTCATTGCAATACCCACTTTCTATTTTTCTTCCTTAAAGGTATTTATCAGAAAAGGCATGAAGTTTAACTGTTTAACTGTCAAAAAAATAAGTAACAAAAGGCATCAAAGAGTTATCTGCAGCTGTTTGATTCTTTGCACAAACCAGTCGCCTGGTCAGTAGTCTTGACTTGATATCCATTAGGGTCAGCATGTGGGAAATTGTTTTCATTACTTTCAAAACACTGGCCTAGGCCTAAAATGTAACTGAACAAAAGTTCATGCTTTTGTGTTGTTGTTGTTGTTTTTTTAAAGGTTTATTTATTTATTTGACAGAGAGAGGGAGATCACAAGTAGGCAGAGAGGCAGGCAGAGAGAGAGGGGGAAACAGGCTCCCTGCTGAGCAGAGAGCCCTATGAGGGGCTCTATCCCAGGACCTTGAGATCATGACCTGAGCCAAAGGCAGAGGCTTTAACCCACTGAGCCACCCGGGCACCTCTTTTGTGAGGTTTATCACATGAAAAACTAAACATGTAAATTATTCTGTGGCTTAGTAGGTGAAAAGTGCTAAGTTAAAAATGCTACCACCAACAAAGAAATCAGAGTAGGGTTTTTTTCTTTTTTTTTAAGGGTTTCTGGAGTTCATTGAATATGCGGGAAATTCCCCCCAATAAAACACCAAGCAATTCTTGGACACCCTGCTGGTGTCAACTCAATTCTGATACTATCTACCTGGAGACAGCATCACGTTCCACAGGTTAAAGATACAGCACCCCCTCTCCCACCTCCCCATTTCAGAAGACTTCTAATCAACCAGCTATAGATTGGAGGTTCCAACGACCTTCTCCTTAGATTCCTTTAATTTGCTAAAGCAGCTCACAGAACTAGGGGAAAACACTTATGTTTACCAGTTTATATTAAAAATATGAATCAACAGCCAGATGAAAAGATACAGAGGGCAAGGTATGTGGAAAGGGAGCAGAGCTGTTATGATCTCTCCAGGTACAACACTCTCTCTGTATCCGTTAAGTGTTCACCAACCTGGAAGCTCACCAAACCCTGTCCTTTTGGACTGTTATGGAAGCTTCATTACTTTGGTACAATTGATTAATTCTCCAACCATTGGATAATTCAACACCCAGCCCCTCTCTGATCCTTAGATTGGGGGTGAGGGGAACAGAACTGAACTTCCAACCTTTTAATCACATGGTTGGTTCTGGCAGCCAGCCCCTACCCTTGGGTGGAGTCCAAAAGTCACCTCATTAACATAACAAAAGACACATTAATCAGTCTTATCACAGGAAATTCCAAGGGTTTTAGGAGCTGTGAGTGAAGAACTAGGGACAAAGACCAATACATATTAGATATACATTATAGTCAGCTGCATGACCAAAATGTATATTTCTTATGAATCACAATATGTGCAGGTACTAGAAATGCTAGGGGTAGGATTTAAAGTTAAAATTTAAGTTTAAAATAAAATTTCATTAGAAAAATAACAACTAAACAAAGACTTAGTGGTGAGGGTGACCACCTGGGGAAAGAGTGTTTTAGGCTTTTAGAATCACTAGTGTCAAGGGCAAAAGGGAGCTAGAGGTATTCCAGGAACAGGAGGCCAGGGTTGCTGCCACAGTAATCAGTCAGAAAGGCTACAGATGTTAGATCACATTCCATTTGCAGCCATCTGTGAGCACTTCGTCTTTTCCTCAGTGAAACAGATAGCAAATAACGTTTGTTTTATTTTATTCTGCTCTAGCAAATGAGTGACATTATCTGATTTGCATTTTTTAAAGAGTACCGTTGGGTGCAGTGTTGAGAGTCATCCAGGGGATAAGGGTGGAAGCAGGGAGAGGAGTTAGTAGGCTGTGGCAGATAGTGTCCACAGATGCTTAGCTCCATGCTCGGGTTTCTAAACTCTCCTCTGTGTACCATGAGTCTTGGAAGCTTCAAACCACTATTCCTAGACTCTCTTGCCAGCTGGTTTCCATATAGAATCTGCCAGTGGAAAGGATGGTAGGAGGAGGAATGTAGGAGGAAGAGGAAAGTCATTGTTTTCTGCTTCTGATGGCATCTCCAGTCTCGTGATGGTAGGAGAGATGGGTGACTGAGCACATAGAGGACAGAAAAGCCATGAACTGATACTAATAGTGAGATGAATGCAAATGGGGCATGTTTGGGATGGAAGTGCGTGGCTCAATAGGAAGGGGAGCAGGAGCTCAATTTTGGATAATGGGAGGTTTGGGAAGTCTAATAGCTATGTGAATGGGGATATCAAGAAGTGACTGGATAGTCTGGAATTGGCTGTATTTATCAATCTGGAAGTTAGTGATGTCATTTAAAGCCATGAGATTGGGTGAGCTCCTTGAAGAATAAAAAACAAAAAACAACAAAAAAGAGCACGCCTCATATCCAGGTTCTCTGACATTAAAACTCAGGGAGGACAAGAGAAACTAACAAACAAGGTTAAAAAAGGACTGAAAAAGAATGAGAAAGAGTGGCGATCTCAGAGAAGAGACAGGGACCAACATTGTGAAGTGGCCTGATGAGTCAAAAAGACAAGGACACTGAATGGACAGCCGGCTTCAGTAACATGGAGGTCACTGGGGACCCTGACAAAAGTAGGTTTTACCGGGTGTGGGAGTGGAAATCTTGGCACTAGTTTATTCATTCACTAATTCGTTCAAAACTATTCATTGAATTCCTGCTTTGTGCCAATCCCTGAGGACTTGAGGTCGGTAAGAAAGACGCCGCCCTTGTCCTGTTGAAGTTTATTCGTAATGATGGGCGATGACTTGATCCAGAGACAAACTTCAAACAGACTCTTATTATGTGTGTGTGTGTGTGTGTGCATACACACACACAAATACACACACACACACACACACGCTTGAAGGACTAAAGGAAGCAAGAAAGATGCAGGCTAAGGAAGTTTACTGACAGAAGCAAAGGACTCACACTGGAACAGCCACTCTCTGAGCTGGGACTTGCTAAATGCTGTTTATCTTGTGAGTTGAAGCACCTGGCATCTTTAAAAAGGGATTATCTGCTCTTTCTGTTTTTATTTGGGCAAGTATTTGACCAGGTGCCATAATTTGATTTTAATCTGATTTTATCTCTCTAGTACTTAGATAAATTGCTGGTTTGATCCAGCAGCTAGAATATGAATTGGTGGAAAAATAACACATTGCATTCTTAGAGTGAGGATTCTAACTCTTGAATACAAGGGGTTATTCATAACTCTTCAGATACTAGGACTTGAAAAACAGTATTTTTTTTTAATTTTATTTTTTATAAACATATAATATATTTTTATTCCCAGGGGTACAGGTCTGTGAGCAAAACAGTATTTTGATCATCTAAATATTGTTTGATAGAACATGTAATGCAACATCTGAAATCCCAATATTTTCTTGGATAAGTTTTGGCAGAGGTTCTATGCAAATTAAAATAATGGAAGCTGAAACAAGATTTACATGCTAGATGCTCTAATATGTGTTTCATTATGAATCCTAAATATCAGTCTCCTGTATTTCTCAGCAGCAAAGTAATCACTAGTAAGACAATAAATATGTTAGTATAGCTTGCAAGTTATTTCTTTATAAACAAGAGACCTCTTGAAAACTACAGAGAAACTTTACTCTTGTAAATATAAAGTGGGTCAATATCCCGAGTTTTTCTATTTGAATTCTATAAAGACACCGTTAATAACCTATACACAAGTGTTCTCGGGTCATGACAAAGTCCCGCCATGATAAAGCATGTGTATTTTGTTAATTCAGGCAATGAGATTGTCCTGCAAAGAATTTCCTTCCACAAGTATTGATGATCCATTTTGAACTAATCCTAGGAATATTAACAAGTAGCTGGATATAATTTACTCCCACATTCAGAAATAAACTATTTGTACCCCAAACATGGGGTTATAAATGAGAAATGATAGTACTATGCTACCGGGGGAAAAAAAAAGGAAAAGAGAAAAGAAAAAAAGAAAAGGAAAAATGGAAAAGAAAAAGCTGTTAAATATTTTAATTTTTTGATTTTTGACAGGAGGGCTGATGAACTTCATAGCCTGATTTTGACTCACAGAATTTGAAATAATTAGCCACAGCCGTCTATGGCCAAGGTGTTTACCTCATTTTCTTAGATTGCAATAATGAAGCCCATGGAATTAGTGGCTAGAATAAAAATTTCTTAGTGTTTTGTTTTTAGTTCCATTGACTTTTCTTTAGGGATTTGTTTTATTTTTTTATGTCCTTAATGGTGTGGGAGGCAAAGGCAAAGGAAAAATCAGATTTTCTTACTCCTTATAGCCCATTGACAAGTCCTTGAAACAGGCAGAGTGACATTCCTTTAGGAACTCAGCGGCCTCAATGTTAATACTTTGCTAAGAGCAAGAGGCAATCTTGGCCAACGCCCCCCCCCCCCCCCCCCCCCCCGCCCCGATCCTGTAAGTCTCCTTTAACATGTAAAAATTCCTTTGGAAACTTCCTTTATCTCTAAACCCCAAGATACATATTGGCAATCATCCCCCAAGCACATGACCCACCGATACACATCTGAAGGGTCTCATGACTAAGGTTTTATTAGACAGTAATAAATGACCTTTTCCAAATAATAGCTAGGCCCCTCGAGGTCCTGGAAATCTTGCTTCTAAATTCTTTAGAAACCTACACTATCCCTAACCCCCTCCCAACTTGAAAGTGTTTAATTAGCCACTCCTTACGACCCAAGTGCAGCTCTTTAGGCACATGGGTCCTGTCTCTGTGCTTTAATAAAACCACTTTTTGTACTAAAGATGTCTCAAGAATTTTTCCTTGGCCATTGGCTACAAACCCTACCACTTCAAACCACATCACTCTATTCTTGAAATGAAGACAAAAAGATGTTTCCAGGAGTATTAGGCATAATTTGAGCTCATTTCTATCCCTAAATGCAATTTCAGTCTAGATAGTTTATTAGCTAATGAGACATAATGTTATTCCATTTGTCAAGATTAGATTTGTGGGGAAGAATCACAGAAATATCCTACCCTTTTACCCTTTGCATCAAAGTGATTATTAATTCACATTTGGCAGGGTGTTCTGCAAGGTTAGAAGCTCTCTGAGAACAGACTGGGAAGTGGCTCCGTGCTCACTTGTTCACTTAGCTGACAAGATGGATCTAAATCAGGACTTGAAGAGGATTTTTCATTATTTAAGTGGTAGAGAATAATTTTCACTGGTTATCTTTGACTGCTTAGGAAGCATAACATAGTTGTTTTTTTTTTTTTTAAAGATTTTATTTATTTATTTGAGATGGGGAGAGAGAGATAGAGAGTGAGCGCATGTGTGGTGAGGGGGCAGAGGAAGAGGGAGAAGCAGACTCCCTCCTGAGCAGGGAGCCAGGGAGCCTGACTCGGGGCTCAATCCCGGCACCCTGAGATCATGACCTGAGCCCAAGGCAGATCTTAAGCCACTGAGCCACCCAGGTGCTCTAGCATATGATAAGAGCACTGTAACAGCAATTTCCAAATTTTAGTTCTCAGAATTTTTTTTTAAGGGTTTATTTATTTATTTGAGCCAGGTGAGAGGGAGAAGCAGGCTCTCCACTGAGCAGGGAGCCCGATGCTGGGCTCAGTCGCAGGACCCTGGGATCAAGACTTGAGTTAAGGCAGATGCTTAACCCACTGAGCCACCCAAGAGCTCCTTATTTCTCAGAATTAAGGGACTCCCATTAAGTGAGGTATGGAGAGAAAAGAGGAGACTCAGATGCTTATGCTGGCCCCTCACTTCCAACTTTAACCAAAACAGCTCTGACCTTTAGCTCTTTTAAGTCATAATATGTTCCATTTGAAAACAGCACTATAAAATGGATTAGTTGCTATAAAAATTGGTTTGATACGTGTAGAGGGAGGTCTTGTTAAATGAAGAGAACAGCATAATGAGGAGTGGGGATCTGAACCCAGAGGTAGCAGAGCTTGCTAACTGTTCCCACAAATTCATTCTCGCCTTCTTCTTTTTAGTAATAAAGACCTGAACTCCCTGCTCTCCTCTGATTGTAGCTGGTACAAGGCTACCCAACTAGAGGCTATATTTCCCGGCTTTCCCAGAGTCGCATGACTAAGTCCAGAGCAATAAGGTATGAGCAGATGTGATGTGTGTACAACCTGTGTCAGTTCTTTGGAAAAAAAGAAGCGGATTGCCCTCTGCTTTCTCTTTTACCCTTTGCAATGACTGAGGATAGCCATCTTAGTCCTAAGACAGAAGCCACGCCTGTTGACGATGTCAGAGAAACCCCACCAGACCTTGACTGCTATTTTTGAACTAGGATATGGATGAAAATAAAATTTCACGTGGTAGAGTACCCACATTTTGAATTTTTTTTGTTTTTTTTGTTTTGTTTTGTTTTGTTTTGTTTTTTTGGTTTCTAATAGTAGCTCAGCCTTTACCCATGGTAATGCAACAAAGGCCATACAAAGAGTTGTGAGGTCGGTCCCATTAGAACGGCTGACTTTAAAGAATTTAATCTTCGGTGTAATTGAGTTTAATGTCATGTTTACTATGAAATAACATGGTATAAAAGTATATCACTCCAATCAGTGCTGTATAGGCCAAAATAGACAGATTCCAGTCATTATTGTCCTTATTACTTGAGACAGCATGAAAGAAAAAGGATTAAAGGCATAGACCCATCTAAACAAACATGGGCAGAAATTAAGAAGTGGAGGTAGTATTTTAACAGGAATGCCCAGTGGTTAGTGTGAAAGTGTGACATGAAGAGAAATTTGGGCAAAGTGGCAGCTGGGAGAAACGTTTTCATTATTTATTTTGTACTTATGTTCTTTTTTTCCCTATAAGAAGCTTCTGAGACTTTACAAAATAATAACAGTTATCTGATAGACAGCCTGGGGCTTCACAGTTTCCACGTCCTCACAGGGATCTTAGTTTGGTCTCTTATCCAAGGGTTCTCCATGCTAATGATATGCCTGCCCTCATATATCCTGCCATTGACCCCAGATGAACATATTAAAACTTGAACTCCCTTTCTGGCCATAGAGATTGCTACCCTGTCTGTTGTCTGCTTGTCAGTTTTTGTTTATTTGTTCGTTTTTGCCATTTCCAAGTTTTTGTTTTTGTTTTTGTTTTTTAATTTTTCTTCCCCTTTCATTTGGTTAGCCAATGTCAACATGTCTTTCTTTTCTTTCTTTGGTCTGGTTTTTAGACTCACCCATTGCCCTCTGTTCTCACACCCACCACTTGGTCTCAGATAGAACATGTCCAATCCTGGATATGGCCCCACAATCTTCTACTTGGTCCAATTGATTCGGTCATAACTGAATTCTGTTTGCTCCCCTAAGTCGAGATCTGAGAAGTTGCTCTAAAAGCTGCTGTTAGCATTTCACTTCCTTCTTCAAAAAGCCCGTTAAGAGTTGGATGCATTTGCCTATTCCCAATAACTCCTTCTTACCTTCTCACCAGGCCTTACATAAAATGTAAGAAATCATTCTGGGGTAGTAGCTAAGAGCACAGGTTTTGGATTTTTCACGAACTGCCTGCAAATTTTAGCTTCACTACTTAGAGGCTCTGTGTTATGGCCTCAGTTGATGATATGAAACTAATGGTAATGGCTCCTGGCAAGGCCTTTTGAGGTGACTAAAGTTGCAGTGTGTAAAACAGTATACAACACACAGTGGGCATTTGATTCATTTACTTACTGTTATGGTACAACTATGGTCCCTCTGCCCCTGTCCTCTGGAACATTCCTCGATTTCCTGCACAGCGTCTTCTCACCTCTTTCCCTGGCACTTTAGTGCCTATCACCCTCAGTTCCCAGCTGAAGTCCTGCTTTCTTTATTCAGTCTTCTCTGAATTTGCATCTTTCTCTAACTGATCGATATGTTTTTGTTTATTTTCTTCAGCTACAGATGAAGTGCCCCCTAAAGGACACTTAGTGTTCTTCTTTTTTACTATCTTCAGCATCTGGCTAATACTGGTCACATATCATCCACTCAACATCTAGTAATGAAGGTATTACAACAGATGGATTCAGAAATATTCCGAAATAACAAACTTTTCAAAATTACTATTCTAGGAACGATCTTGGACCAGATGTCCTAAAGTTGCCTTGATGTTGTTATGATCCCACTTTGCCCCTTCTTTATATAATTTCCTGTATGACATGACATGACATGAGAGTAATTCATAATATGGTGAAGCAGCTAGTGGGAGGGCTATTAGGTGAATGGGACTGGAAGAGGAGGTTGAACCTGAGGGCTGAAGGAGAAGGGGGCAAAGGGAGGAAAAAAAGATATGAAATTGAGGGAAAGAATGGA
>NW_022632404.1:0-11824 GCF_010015895.1 Lontra canadensis | reverse complement strand
TAGGAGATGCATCACAACAAAAATGATCAATGATGTTTGAATCACAGAATTCCAGGCCCAAACCTAGACTAATTGGTGGGAGAATGATGATCAGTGCTGCTACCCAACAGAAGAGGATGAAGTTCTTGCAGACTCTATTACTCATGATGGTCAGGTAATGCAGGGGGTTGCAGATGGCTACATAGCGGTCATAGGACATGGTGGCCAGGAGAAAAAATTCTGTTACTGCAAAGAGGTCTGTAAACAACAGTTGACTCACACAAGCATTATAGGTAATAGACTTGTCCCCAGATGATATGCTAATAAGAATCTGGGGACACAAGCAGTTGTGAATGAAATTTCTAAGAAGGAGAAATTTTGGAGGAAAAAATACATTGGTGTTTTAAGGTGGGAATCAATCCAGAGTGAGGGTGATGATGGTTAGGTTTCCAGATATACTCAGCATGTAGGAAAGAAACAGAAAGATAAAGAGCAAAATTTTCAGTCGAGGGTCCTCTGTCAGTCTCAGCAAGATAAAAGTTGGTAGTGCTGTTTGATTTCTCATCCTTGACTACTGTTTTTTGCCCAATCTGCTTGAAACAATAAAGAAGGCTATATGAAGAACTCCAAAGTCCTGGCCAGTGTCTAACTTTAACAGAAGTAAATCTGAGAGTGATTCCTATACATCTGGTTAGTTGAGAAGTGAGCACATAACACATGACAATGTTTGAATACCTCTTGGCGTCACACAAACTGACAATTCACATTTGAATCACATATTTATTTTCTGCTGCTGCTTCTAATAAATCTACAACTTAGCTATACTTGGTGTCAGTTCAAGTATCATCTTATAAACATCATTGAAAAAAAAATCCTCCCTCCATAAGTTGCTTTTGAATCAAGAATTCTGCCCTCCCCAAATTTTCTATCTGCAGACATGCTTCCCATAGAGACGATTTTAAGAAAAACTAGAAATGGTCTTTGGCAAGATAATCCCAGTATTAAATTTTACATGTGTGTTACTTGTTAAACAGACAATGAGTACTTACTGCATAGTTTACCCTGTGTCAGCTTATTTAGACCATCTTCTTGGAAGTGTGTTTATGACATTTTTATTGGAAAAAAGACATTTTTATTGGCTATATTTTCTTAAAGATTAATTTGAATGTGTTAACAGTCCAATTTTTTCTTCAGGTTTTCACCACAGAAATTTTACTTCAAAGGTACACATTTAACATTGTAATATTTACCTTTGGCTGTATTTTCTTTCTACTTTCAGAATAGAATATCTATGTGATATATTTTGATGCATCCTGGGATATCCTTGTGCTAAGAAGAATTTCTCCCCAGGTTGCAAGCTGAGGTCTGGGATTGTAATGTCTCATTCAGTACTTTCTTCTAGATTTCTTTAATAGTAAAAGTCCTAACATACTCTAACTGCTACTATTTGTATTATCTTGATCTTGAGAACTTTTCCCCCTTTCTTCGTGTCAAAGGGTTCTGCTTAAAAGCAGATTCTTGATATTAAAATTCTAAACTGAATTTCCATTGTTTCTAAACACATTTGAGAACGACATATCGCTCCTTGGATATATTGCATAGCAATGTGTTGGATTCAGAATTTATTACAAAGAAGTAAGGGAATGTTAGAAGTATGTTTATAGAGTTGAAGAGCCATATCCCTGGTTGTTTTTGTTTGTTTTTGGCTAGCCTTGTTTCAGTTTGAAGCACCATCAACTACCTTATTACAAATGCCATTTAGCAATATTAGCTTTAAGAGGTTTTAGCCGTTTCCTATACTTACACACATTTTCTCTTAAATTTCACCTACATGGCAATTGTCTCCTGTCCTAGTAACCATTTGTACATCAACTCATCTGAGTATTGCAACATTTAAACTACTCTAGCCAAGGTCACCACTAGCCTCCCTTTTTTTCACTCATTAAACAAAATTCAGTTTTCACTTAACTCAAACTCCGTGGCATATGAGACTATAAACTGCTAATTTAAGAAACTCTTTACAGCTTTATTCCCACTATTTCACATTTCCTTGAACTTCTTCCTACTGCTTTGTCTATTCTTTTTCATTCTCTTTCATGGTTTTTTCCCCCTAATCCCTGTGGTTATTTATTCATCTGAAATCTCTTCTCTAGAAAATCCTTTCTTTCACTCTCTCTTATAAATGAGGTAATTCTTACAAGTAAGGTGATTTCAAATAGGCTGATAATCCCCAAATTTATATTGCCAGGGAATAGTTCATCTTTACAGGGTTCTGATTTCAACATTCAGCTTATTCTGGACATCTAGATCTGATTTAGAGGGTTTGAGTTTACACTTTCCCTTTTTCCTTTTGGAGTGGCTTTGAGTAATTTGCTTAATGTGCAAAATTCAGGTAAAATAATGTTTACATCTTAGGGTTATACTAAGAAATTTAGATAATACAGATAAGATATACACAGCTGCATTTGGAATATGGTAAACACTCATTATTATTAACTACACTTAGAATCCTTATTTTGTTATCTTATTCTTATTGAGAGTCCTGTAGCTGTGCATATTTCAAGATTTAAATATGCCTCTCAGATTTGTATATCCCTTCTTGTCAATTTTAAGTCTCACATCAGGACATTCTTTATTGTTCCTTTTTCTTTTCCCCCATTTTCAGTTTAACACTTGGTCTTGCCATTTTGATTCTCTTCTTAATTTGTTTCTTTTACTCTCTCACTCAAAATACTAATTTTACTCTGGGTGTCTTTATCTCATAAGTAAAATATTGCAAAAGTGTATTAACATACATGTTAACATATGTCTTTGCTTCTCCCTTCAATATTTTAAAAATCAATGTAATCAGAATCATTTTTTGAAAAGCCCAGATATGATTAATTCTCCCTTATGTTTTGTGAAAAAATGTTTCTGAACTGTTATTAACCGACATTCATCCCATACTAAATGTCTCCTTAAAACTCTTGATCCATTTCTCGGTTACATGAAAGTTAATTCATTTTGGCTTTACGTAATTGAGAAGAGTAGAAGAAAGAATATATTTATGGATTTTAAGTTTCAAATGCATCAAGCATTTAGATTAATGGAATATTTTCAGGCAATAAATATTTCTTTCAGAGTAGTGATTAAGGACAAGTCTTTTCATTTTTAGAGAATTTATGAAATTTGTTTAGCAGGGGATAAGAAAGCTGGGGGATAGTTAGAGAATTTGATGGTTCTGCATGAGATCTCTATGTTTGGGGCCCTTTGCTATCTTCCAGTGATACAGAGCCAGAATAACAGAAGGAAAGAACATGAGATACACTTCAGCAGTTTTTTTTTTTTTTCTTGTAGAGATCTAAGGAGGAAAATAATAGGAAGTAATAGTTGCTCTTTGAACATAGGCTAAAAGGGCTTTAGAAAGTCACACAGTTTTTCCATTTTCAAGACTGGTATAGAATTAGAAGAAGGTTGTTCTCATGCCTAATGGTGACAAGGAAACTAAAATGGAACATTTGATACTTCATACATTTTCCTGTATTGCAATTTGCTGCAGAAATACTGAAAGTGTCTTAAAGCTTATACAGAGAACCACTAGACCATAAGAGTAATATGGGAAGGAAAACAGGAAGTCGATCCCAAAGTAGTAGAGACAAAATAGGTATTTGAGGGCCTGAAAAGATGATGCATATTTTGGTAATGCCAACTCTGATGGATGCTGATATTTCTTTACCTCTTAATATCAGAAGTGTGCAAATGTACCAGAATTAAGGCGAAGCTGGGCTGAAGGTGGCAATAGATATACGGTAATGATTCATGAAAATGTGATAGATAGATGGTGGAATTAGTTAGAGAGGGAAGACACTGATAATTATTTGATTTAAAAAATAAACTTTTATGTATTGTTTTCAGAGTTTGTAAATAGAGTTTTTGTGACCCAAGCAGTAGTTTTAATCCTTTTCATCACTCCCTTTTGCCTTCATTATAAAATTTAAGTTTCTTAGTGAGCATATGGAAATCTTTCTAATATTTCCAGTATTAATTCAAATAGTTGACCAAATTTCTTGTTCTATTCTCCTAGTATATTTATACTGGCTACTATCTTACCATCCTAGTATGCGTATACCACTATGATATATAATGGAATATTACTCAGGCTTAAAAAAGAATGAAATATTGCCCTTTGCAGCAGCATGGGTGGATCTGCAGGATATAATGCTAAATGAAATAAGTCAGTCACGGAAAGACAAATACCATATGATTTCACTCATCTGTGGAATTTAAGAAACAACAAGTGAATGAACAAAGAAAAAAAGAGGCAAACAAGAAAACAGATTTTTTTTTAAAAGATTTTATTTATTTATTTGACAGAGAGAGATCACAAGCAGGCAGAGAGGCAGGCAGAGAGAGAGGAGGAAGCAGCCTCCCTGCTGAGCAGAGAGCCCAATGCGGGGCTCGATCCCAGGACCCTGGGATCATGACCTGAGCCGAAGGCAGCAGCTTAACCCACTGAGCCACCCAGGTGCCCCAAGAAAACAGATTCTTAAATAGAGGAGCCAAACTGGTGGTAACCAAAGGGGAGATGGGTGGAGCCTGGGTGAACTAGATAAAGGGATTAAGAGTATATATTTACCTTGATGAACAATGAGTACTGTATCAAATTGTTGAATCATTATATTGTACACCTGAAACTAATATAACACTGTTAATTATAGTACAATAAAAAGAAAGATAATATTTCATAGTGACAAAGAGTACAGTCTATGAAGTCAGGCTGCTGGTTTCACATCTCTTCATTCAATTTGGTCCAGTTATTTACTAGCAGTTCCCATAAAAGGACATGCTTAAAATTATCTGTGGAAATTCCTATATGCTGATCCTTTTGTCTTTAGTGATTTTTATACTTGTACCCTCTTCCCTCCCTATCCTTCTTTCAAAGTTTTGGTTTAGGTATACATTTCACTAGGAATCTATGCATAATCCTTTAAGATAGAAGTAGATTTTCCTCTTAATATTCCCACTGTAGTCTATGACTATTCTTTATTATTATTATTATTTATTATGTTATGTTAGTTACCATATAGTACATCATTAGCTTTTGATGTATGACTATTCTTATGATAGTTTTTATGACCAACTTGTCAGTGTTAACAAATTTTATTTTGAACGTTATTGAAAGAGAGAGTGAGAGAATGAGAGAGCAAGCATGTGTGTGAGCATGGGGGGAGGGGTAAAAGGAAAGGGAGAGAGAATCTCAAGCAGGTTCCATGTTCAGCTAGAGTTGAGGAGGGACTCAGAATCATCACACTGAGATCAAAATCAAAGGTAAAACACTTAACTGACTAAGCCAGCCAGGCACCCCTTTCCTGATTTTTTTTATAAATCTTGTGAATTCTGGCGCCTCTGATAACCTGTTCAATGCTCTGTAAAGAAATACTAAGGGCTGAGTTCATTGACTCTGCAATTTTGGACATGAGGCAATAGGTATTTCAGATTTCTTTCTCAACTATCAGTAGGTTATTAATTATATGGGCAGCTATTTCCTTTTGTAAATAAAGAGTCTATGTCCCTTTTTCCCCCTCCAGTCCAAGAAAGAAAACGATATCTTTTGGAAAAATTGATTAGTTTGTTATATGAATGGTTTCACTAATTTCTAGCAGTCTGGACCCAACAAGAAACATAGGAGTGTGCTTTTCTAAAGTCTGGTGAGTTGAAGCATGTTAATTCTATCAAGACAGTAACATTAAACAACATCAGAGTCCTATAGATAGGAAATTACCTCAGATTGTAGGCATCTCTGTGGAAAAGTAGCACTAATCTATGGTCAAGGGGAGAAATAATTAACTGATAACTGGGCACTCTTTTAAACAGGATCATATGGGAATTGAACCCTCTGAACCAAACTGAGAAAATTCCTTAAAGTTCTCAGTGCTTCCTTGTGGCATTCTAACTCAGAGTACAGTCCCAGATTCCCAAACTCTCCTTTCTTTCTGATCACCAACACTTATCTTCTGTGATCCTAGGATATTAAGTGAATGTCTTGGTAAACCACTCTAATTCAGGTGTATTTTCAATTTCGTGTAGTTCAAGGAGTATTTGTGTTTATAATTAGCTCATTGTTTGCTAACAACAACATTGCTAATAATGTGGCACTTTGATGAAGGCACAGGTGCATCTTGGTATAAATATATGTTGATTGGTAAGTGTGATGTTGTGGGCCAGGTCATTTCTGTTTGTTCTTCCTATTTCTATGAATTAATTCAAAACATATTTATTGAGAACCTATGATATGTTTGGTGTTAGTATAGATACTAAAGATGAAAAGAGTGAACAAGTAGTGCATGAACAATGTATCTTGGAACACTGAAAAAATAAAATTAAATAAAAATAAAAGACGTTAGTAGCCTGATTAAAAAAAAAAAAAAAAGAGAGAGTCAACAGGTATTGACCCATCTCCACTGATGTGTGTATCAAATATCTCCAGTGTGTCAAATCCCTTAAAATTTAATTTTTCTACAAGGAAATAACATTTTAAATAACTACTTGCTTATTCAGAGATATCCAAGTTAATTTATTGTCATCTCATATTTAAATAGATCAGTCTGATATTTTAGAGACCAAGGAACTAGAATGTTGAATGAAGAAACAAACTGAAATTACCAAATAAGAATATACTTACTCTTATGGGAGGTAATCATGGATCTAGGTGACTGTGTAATCGTGATGGTTCTCATGATGAAACTGGAAGTGTACGTGGAGTCAAATATGTGTACAAATGCCCCAATCACAGACACACACACAGTCTCAGACTATTTTTTTTTTTTTACTGCAGATAGTGTTCTCTGAGTTGCCAACAAAGTCTCCTTAAAGATTCTATTCCACTTTAAATCTAGGAAAAAATTTCTTATATAGCAAATCTGAAAAAAATCCCTGTCATTTATTTTAAATGATGAGCAATCTAATGTGATTTTTAGAAGATTTTGACAGATGATTTCTGACTTCTCTGGGCAAAGATAGACTTTTACACAGTGAAGTTACATGAGTGTTTTGTTACCTTGGACTGTTATGGATGTTAAGGAGCTCTCTATATGGGTAAAGAAAGGGTCCTCTGTGACCGAAGTTTGGACATGACTAATGATTCTAATATGCACTGCATTTTGGCAAAATATATAATAGAGGCAGCAGTGGGAATCATGTCATTAGAGACAATAAGGTGCAACAATTTTATTAGATGCATTGTAAGGGCAAAACAGTAATTTTCTGATGAAAAGATATTTCTGGCTACTCTTCAACCCAGAGATAACAAAAAATATGAACAAAATACAACAAAATTGCTTTAAGTCTGTACTTTCAGTGGAAAAATGTGCAAATATGTATACATGTGAAAATAGTATATAATCTATTTCTGAGTGGTAACTGTAAATACTTTTCCATGATAAAAATATAGATTTGCATCACAATTTTTTTCTGCAATACACTCTTTTTATGGACAAGCCATTATTTGGTAAAGCTTCCCATATTTAACCATTATAACATTATATATTATTTTATATTAATATCATCTATTTCTTTAGTATAAATTATCAGAAGAGGAATTTCTGTGGCAAAGACCAGTTTTATATATATGTGTGTGTGTATATATATGTATATATATATAATTAATTATATATAATTATTATTTTTTGTACTGTTGAGTGATTCATTAGTTGCATATAACACCTAGTGCTCATCACAACAGAAGTGTATTGCCATGTGTAATGCCACATAATATTCACAGAAGCGTTTGGGTTCCTTGCCATTGTTGGGATTGTGAAGGAATTCCCCCCTTATTCCTTGCTTGATTTCTGAGTCAGTTAGAGAGATAAAGTAGGCAAGTAAATTCCAGTTTTATTATAAACAGAAGTATTGAAAAGATGGCTTTGAACATTGCAATAAGAAATTCTCAAGTTAGTCATATGTATCAAATAGACAGGACTAGATCCAAATCTACCCCGCCAACTAGGGGTATATCTTCTATTGAATGACTTCAGGCAGGTTTAAATCTAGCTGTAGAAAAGACAACATAAAAGAGGAAAGGGAACAGGATAGATCTAACATACCCAGATCCTTGTTCAAAATCTACCCGTCATGGGTATAGAGTTTTAGTTTGGGAAGATGGAAAATGTAGTGTGTAGCTATATAGTGGTGATGGCTGGACAACAATGTAAATATACTTAATACCACTGAACTGTATGTATTCTTAAAAAGTTTTAAATGGTAAATTCTATGATATACACTTTTTCGCACATTAAAAGGAAATAGGGGGAAAAAAAGAAAAAGTTACAGAGATAAAATCAAAGCCATAAAGCCCACCCAAACCCCCCTAATTCTACTTGTCAGATAAGTCTTTTCAACACCAGTGGAAGGAGAGATAGGAAAGTGTCAGGAGAATTGCATAAATAAATTATTGAAAAAATCTTCAAATTCTAGAAATAAAGTAGAATGACTGCCCATCTTTACAATGTCATTATTTTACAAGTTCATCCAAAAATTTCTTAATTATTCAGGAAAATACACAGGAATCTGACTTTGTTGTTTACTTTTTGCTTAAAGTCCACAAACCTCGAAATAACACATTAACTGTAGATTTCTGTTCTGTAGAAAAGATATCCTAAAGACTGCAGTTTTAGGGTAGTATAGATATTAATCAATTCAGTATCTAATAGCTACCAAAGGGTCGTCATTTGATTATATAGTGTTTATTCCTTGAATTCTCCTTTCAAACAGCCTTACCATCTTACTGTTTAACTAGTTGAATAAAGTACTTTGCATATGTTTTTTGAATAATTGTATGAATATTGTAATTTTTTTACCTTTTGAAAATTACTCTTAAAAGAATTCCCCTCCACATGGAGAGAATATGAAGATTAAGGAGTATATATTTTTCCTAATATTCACATATTCATCATCTTTCTAAGATTTTTTTTCTTAACCAGTTAGCTTAACATTAAGCCTATGACTAACAAAGTGTATGCTTATACTGCTTAAGAGAGAAATTAGCTCTCTTTAAGGTAGAAGAGTCCACCTTCCCAGTTTTACTTTCCCATTGCCAGTTCCTCTGAATATCTTTCTAGGCCCATGTTGGACATTTCAGAAGTTACTCCAAATCAACATACTAGAAAAATAATTTAGGAGGGCCACTCTAAACCTGTAAATGAAAATCTACCTTCTAATGTTTTTCCAATGTCAAGTACAGATACATCAACTAACACATGAAACTAATTTTGAATGACACTATAGATACTTTAGTAATAAAATTCCATAACTTAGAGACATCCCAAATATAGATGATTAAAAATTCTTAGAGTGTAATGGTACGGAGTTCTTAGATAGTAGTCCTAGAAAATGAATTTGTGAAAAAAAAATGTCCTTGTGTTCCCAAGTTTTATTCTGTTTATTCTACTCTTAACAGATTTATTGAAGTATAACTGATATACAGAAAACTGCACAATTTAATGTATACAACTTGATGAGTTTGTACCTATGCAGACACCTGTGAAACCATCACCACAATCAAGATAATGAATGTATCTATCGCCTTTAAGTAGAGGACACTTGATGTTTGGATAAAATTCAGATTTTTTTTTCAAAAGCTAAAACCTGAGTTGATATCTTCTAAATTGGATTAACTCTTTTAAGGACTTAAAGGATGTAAGAGTCTAGTTTACCCATTTTTAGAGATTCCAAGGTGTTAGGGAAACCAATGAACTTATTATGTCACTTTTTTTTAACGCTAACATATAGGAAATTTACTAAAACAACCTTGGTCTTTATAGCAGTTAGCCCAGGATGTGAATTTTCCAGGAATATTTGTTGTTTTAAAAATTCTTCATATATTTAAACCCCACAAGATATTTTTATTATAGTGTTATACAGACAATGTGCATTTAACTTTTCAACTTATTTTCTTATCCTGTATTTCATCACTCATGACATCAATACATGTAATTATTTTTCTCAGTTATAAAGACCACTTTGTTATTTTTTCTTTTAGTGTGGATATATTGGTGATGAATTCACTTAGTGTTTGTTTTTCTGGAAATTTCTCTGTTTTACCTTTAATAACACATTTACAATAAAGGCAAATAATTAAATTTTGCTGGTTAATTAAACTTTACAAATATATACAAACATGAAACCACCACCCAGAAAAAGACCGAATACTACCAGCAATCAAAACAAGTCTTTCTTACCCTCTGGTAGTCAAGATTCAACCAAAGGTAGCTACTGTCCTAGTTTCATGTGTATAATTTTTGGAGATATATATTTTCATTTTTCTCAGGTATGTAACAAGGACAGCAATTACTAAGACATGATAACTGTGTTTATATGAAACTGCCAGAATGATTTCCTAAGTAGTTATATCATTTCACATGCCTGCCAGCAGTATATGATACTTCCAGTTGCTCTCCATCCTTGTCATGAATTATCTTGTCAACTTACATTCTAATTGTAGCCATTCCAGTGAGTCTGTGACTCATTTTTTTTATAATTTGAATTTCCTGGTGAACTAATGATATTGAGCTCCTTAACATATGCCTCTTAGCTATTCACATATCTTCCTTTATGAAGCATCTAAAAAATTTTCTTGACAATTTTTAGTTGATAATTATTGTTCGCTAATATATTATTATGGACATATATATCTATGATCATGAGAGATATTGGTCAATACTTTCATTCTTGTAATTTCTTTGCTTGATATTAGTATCAATTTATTCTGATTTCATAAAATGAGTGAGAGAGTGTTCTTTCCTCACGTGCTCTGAAAGACTGGATTATTTATCCTTTTCATAGTCACCAGTCTTTGTGAAAGGACTTTTAGGTATTAATTCAATTTCTATAATAAAAATAAAGGTATGCAGATTTTCTGTTTCTTAGTGTATCAGTTCTATAATTTACATCTTGCAAATAACTTTTCCATTTTATCTAAGTTGTCAAATGTATTGGTTTAACATTCTTCATAGCCCTCTCTTGGTTTTTTTTTTTTAATTATTTATTTATTTATTTATTTATTTTTTATAAACATATATTTATTTTTCCCCCAGGGGTACAGGTCTGTGAATCTCCAGGTTTACACACTTCACAGCACTCACCATAGTACATACCCTCCCCAATGTCCATAACCCTACACCCCCCTCCCAAACCCCCTCCCCCCAGCAACCCTCAGTTTGTTTTGTGAGATTAAGAGTCACTTATGGTTTGTCTCCCTCCCAATCCCAACTTGTTTTATTTACTCTTCTCCTACCCCATTAACCCCCCATGTTGCATCTCCTCTCCCTCATATCAGGGAGATCATATGATAGTTGTCTTTCTCTGATTGACTTATTTCACTAAGCATGATACCCTCTAGTTCCATCCACGTCGTCGCAAATGGCAAGGTTTCATTTCTTTTGATGGCTGCATAGTATTCCATTGTGTATATATACCACCTCTTCTTTATCCATTCGTCTGTCGATGGACATCTAGGTTCTTTCCATAGTTTGGCTATTGTAGACATTGCTGCTATAAACATTCGGGTGCACGTGCCCCTTCGGATCACTACGTTTGTATCTTTAGGGTAAATACCCAGCAGTGCAATTGCTGGGTCATAGGGTAGTTCTATTTTCAACATTGTGAGGAACCTCCATGCTGTTTTCCAGAGTGGTTGCACCAGCTTGCATTCCCACCAACAGTGTAGGAGGGTTCCCCTTTCTCCGCATCCTCGCCAGCATCTGTCATTTCCTGACTTGTTAATTTTTAGCCATTCTGACTGGTGTGAGGTGGTATCTCATTGTGGTTTTGATTTGTATTTCCCTGATGCTGAGTGATGTGGAGCACTTTT
>NW_022632403.1:0-11829 GCF_010015895.1 Lontra canadensis | reverse complement strand
TTTCAATCATTAACTTATTAATACTTGTTTTGTGGGGTACCTGGGTGGCTCAGCGGGTTAAAGCCTCTGCCTTCGGCTCAGGTCATGATCCCAGGGTCCTGGGATTGAGCCCCACATCGGGCTCTCTGCTCAGCGGGGAGCCTGCTTCCTCCTCTCTCTCTGCCTGCCTCTCTGCTTGCTTGTGATCTCTGCCTGTCAAATAAATAAATAAATAAAAATCTTAAAAAAAAAAAACTTGTTTTGTGGCCCAACATATACTCTATACTGGAAAATGCTCCATGTGCATCTGGGAAGAATGTGTTCTCGGATGCTGTTGGATAGTGTTGGACGTCTGCCTGCCTCTTATCATTGAAGTCTGATGTTCCCTCACTCATTTGCTGTCTGGATAATCCACCCACCCTTGAAGGCACAGTATCTAAGTCCCCCTCTAATGTACTGCTGAATCTTCCTCTGTTCTTGTCTGCTAATAGCTGCTTCATGTGTTATGTGCTTTTATGTTGCGTGCATAAATAATTATAAAAGTTGTATCTGTTTGTTGAATTGACCCCTTTATTACTTTTTTCAAGGAAAAGCATTCATTTGAAAAATGCAGAAGAATACTATAGATCTATCAAACAAAATTAGTCTTTAGAAGTGAGTGACTCCTATGTATCCAAATTTTGACAAATCAACACAACCATCCAATGCACAAAAAGACTGTTCTTCCCTTTGCTCAAGGAGCAGAAAGCAATAAAGAGAAATGTCTTGTCACTACAGACTCTCCATGAATACACAAACCTACAGCTTTAATGTAATAAATCATACCTACATGTGTTAGCTACCTTTCTCCAAAATTAAAGGAGTGAAACTTTTATATTTAGTAAATGCATATATAACATATACAACTGTTAGTCATAGGTAAGCCATGCTACAAACGTTGAAGCAACTAGAATATAAGGGTTTCTTACGGGAAGATGTACATTTCCGGAAAAAACCCAGCTTGGACTAAATCCACTATCACAACTAAGGCAAAGGTGACCCACAGGAAGCCTATCATTTGCAACTGAATATAAAGAAAAGCTGCCCGGAAATAATATCAGGAATCTTCCTGAAGGGCATTATGGTATCCTGACTGAAAGTCCAAGTCATTTACTTAGGGATTTTAAATAGCAGATAGCAGGGGCAGATGGGTGGGCCAGTCAGTTAAGCATCTCCCTTTAGCTCAGGTCATGATAATAGGGTCCTGGGATTGAGCCCTACTGCCGCACAGGGAGCTTCTCCCTCTCCCTCTGCTTGCCGTTCCCCCTGCTTGTGTTCCCTCTCTGTCAAATTAAAAAAAAAAAAAAAATAACAGGTAACAATGTAAATGAAATAACACATGAAAAAAATATGCAATGTATAATAGCAAGATGTTAGACAACTGAATACTGTGGAAAAGATTAGCCTCTACAAGTGAGTTTTGATAAATTATTGGCTACTTATTACAGTAAGGTGACAAGATTTTCCGAGTAACCATATTTTTCCACACACATCAGAAATCCGACAGCAGTAGGTTTTCTATAATTGTTATTTAGTGTTTTTTTTCCCCCAACCCTCAAAACAGAAAAAGGGTTTTGAAAATCAACTACTTGTTTAGGGGACTCCTAACATATCAATGTTCATAAATCTTAGCACAAGCTACAGTTGAGGTACCTGGACAAACACCACAACATTTATGGGAAAAGGTACCGGTTTTGGAAGAGGAAAGTATTACACAAGTTACATAATCATACTATTCCTGTCCTTCCAAAATCAAAACAATAGGGGAAGTCTTTTTTGACATTCTGCCAAAATCCACACAATTAAACACTGCACAAAGTGAGCCCATTATGTTACATGAGCTTTCCTCTGTTTTACTACACTCTCTGGCTTAATGTTTATTTTCCCTGATGTAAGCAGAGCTAACCTGCTTTCTTTTCGATTTCATTTGCATGGAATATTCTTTTCCACACCTGCACTTTCAGTCAGAATGTTCTTAAAGCTGAAGTGATTCTCTTGAAGACTGTATACGGTTGGGTCTTGTATTTCTTTCCTTTAAGGCAATCTGTATCTTTGGATTCAAGAATTTAGGCCCTTTATATTTAAAGCAAGTATCACTACAAGTATGGAGTTACAGTCTGGCTGTTTAGAATTATTCATCGCTTTCTCATTCATTAGCTATCATTGTGATTTGATGATTTTAAAGAAGGGAATACTTAGATTATTTTCTCTTTATGTCTTCTGTATCAACTACATTGCTTTGATTTTGTCATTACCGCGAGGCTTAGAGAAGACATCTGGTAGCACTCTATTTTAACTTCTTACCAGCTAGTATTTCATACGAAAACACTTTCAGGACTCTGGTAATTCTCTAAAAATGTGGATATACGAGTGTATGTCATTTTACAGAAGTTAGCTATTCTCTGGTATGTCAGGATTTCTTCATTTCAACCCCATCAACTCAGACTCTCTAACAATTACTACTGTGAAGACTGCCATCTTGTTTTCATTAAAAACTCCAATTAGCAAAACCTGTAATTGGTAATGGTCACAATTTTTTTTTTTTTTAGTTTTAATAAATGGAGAATGATGTCCTAAACAACTACTTCATGAGGATCTATATCAATGTTATAACCACAGGAGGAATATTCATTTAGATTTTCCTAATATATTGTATGTTACACAGTCCTTCATCTTCCATGGAAATTAGATATGCATAAGTACCACCTAAAGAAGAAGGGCATCTCATATCCCTGATGCAACAACGATGACCCACATACGTTCACACACTTACTAGGAATAAATGAATTTTCTGAAGAGTTCTCAGAGTAGAAGCACATGAATAATTACAAGTCACAAATCTCATATAGCATCAATGGAAACACAAACACACTGAAATTATATCCATGCGAAAATCCCTTCTATCTTTTGAAGCATAATAGCACATACATTATCTAACTAACTTTGCATTAAGATTTTTTTTATATAATCTACGAAGAGAGTGACTGGTGTACTGCTCTGTTCTGGAAACTCTATGACATTTATTGGCATTTGATGTTCAACTAAATACATTTCTATGGACTTTTATCTGTCAAGTTCCTTTTCTTCTCTGAATTCTCTGATGTTTCCTAAACTGTAAGAGACAGTCTTTCCTCATTCATTATGTTTGTAAAGTTTGACCCAAGACTGCATTTTGGGATACCGAGTGAGGACTGAATTTTAGTTAAAGGCTTGGCCACTGTCTTTACATATTACAGTTTTGCTCCTGGATGGTAACAATGATGTTGAGCAAGTTATGACGTCCAGCCAGAGGCCTGCCATGTTCTTTCCATTTCTAGTATTTCTCCTCAGTATGAACTCTGGGATGCTGACTTAAGTGTTGAGCAATCCAAAAGCTTTACCACATTCTTTACAAGGTTTCTCTCTACTATGAATTCTGTAATGCTGGGGGAGGCTTGAGCACTAGGAAAGGGTTTGCTGTATTTTTCTATGTGTAAAATCACCTCCACTATACATTCTTGGATAAGGAACAAGGGTTTAGCATTGCCTAAAGGTCTTGCCACATTCTTTTTGTGTGTATAATCACTCTCCAAAATGAATTCTCCGATGTGGAGTTAGAGTTCGGCAGTCCTCCCAAATTCTCTCAGTCTTCAAAACTGTTAGGACTAGTTCCAGGAGGAATTCTGTGATGTTGCGTAAGGTGTGACTGATGGATAAAGCCCTGGTCACATTCCTTACATTTCTAAGGTTTCTCTCCAGTATGACTTAAGTGATATACACGAAGGGATGCATGCCACTTAAAGGCCTTGCCACATACTTGACATTTGTAAGGTTTCTCACCAGAATGAATTCTCTGATGTCGAGTAAGGCCTGAATGGAACATAAATACCTTGCCACATTCTTTACACTGGTAAGGTTTCTCTCCAATATGAATTCTGCGATGTTGAGATAGGCCTGAATGGAACATAAAGACCTTCCCACATTCTTCACAATTATAAGGTTTCTCTCCAGTATGAATTCTGTGATGCTGAGTGAGGCTTGATTCCTGCTTAAAAGCCTTGCCACATTCTACACAGCTGTAAGGTTTCTCTCCAGTATGAACTCTGTGATGATTAGTAAGGGTTGATTTATAGGTAAAGGCCTTGCCACATTCTTCACAATTATACGGTTTCTCTCCGGTATGAACTTTGTGATGGGTAGTAAGGCCTGATTTACGGATAAAGGCCTTGCCACATTCTTTACATTTGTAAGGCTTCTCTCCAGTATGGATTTTGTGGTGTTGAGTATGGCTTGAATGCCTGCTAAAGGCCTTGCCACAGTCTTTACATTTGTAAGTTTTCTCTCCAGTATGAATTCTGTGATGGTGAGTAAGGGCTGAGAGCTGCTTGAAGACCTTCCCACACTCCGTACATTTGTAAGGTTTCTCTCGAGTATGAATTCTCTGATGGTGAAAAAGGACTGAGTGCTGCTTAAAGGCCTTCCCACACTCTTTACATTTGTAAGGTTTCTCTCTAAAATGAATTCTGCGATGTTCAATAACGTCTGACTGCCGCCTAAAGGCCTTGCCACATTCTTCACATTTGTAAGGTTTCTCTCCGGTATGAATTCTGTGATGTTGAGTAAGGCTGGATTCCCACTTAAAGGCCTTGCTACATTCTACACAGTTGTAAGGTTTCTCTCCAGTATGAACTCTGTAATGTGTAGTTAAGGCCTGACTGATGGATAAAGGCCTTGCCACATTCTTGACAGTAGTAAGGTTTTTCTCCAGTATGAATTCTATGATGTTCAGTAAGGTGTGACATCTGGTTAAAGGCCTTCCCACATTCTTGACATTGGTAAGGTTTCCCTCCACAATGAATTCTTTGATGGTGAGTAAGGGTCAATGGTAATTTAAAGTCTGTGCTGTATTCTTTACTTTTGTAAGGTTTCTCTCCACTACAGATTGTCTTATGTATATGTGTTCCTGATGACTGACTAAACGTATTCCCAGGCTTCTTATATCTGGATGGGTTTTTTCCCACATAAATTTTTGGATGATCACCAGAACTGGAGGACTGGTTAAAATCTCTTTCACATTCATTAGGATTCTCTCTTATATGCATACTGTTAGACAGAAGAATAGATCTTTGAGAAAAGTCTTCCCCACGTTTAATAGGTTTAAAATGGTTCTCTGCAAAATGAATCCTCAGATATTTATTAACATTTGAGCCTGGATGAATTTTTTTCTCAGATTCACTGCCTTGACCAATTCCCTCTCCATTGAAAAAGCTTTGGGAATTTTGAAGGGTTGAGTCTTTAGTGAAGGACCTCTCAAATGGATCCCACTTAGCAGTTGTTTCTCCATGTTGAAATCTCTGAAGTTTAGAAATATTTGAATGAAAGGTCAATCCAATCCTATTTTCAAAATTGTTCAAATCATTATTTTCAGCACAGGCTTGGTAACTTTCCAGATGTTCCTCATTCTCCATCCATAAATATGGATGTTTGAGTGTTTGAGTGGAGCTCCTGCTGACAGAAACACCCTGCCTTGCAGAACTAATGGACTTAAAAAGGAAGGTTTTACCAAGTATTTTGTATCTTTCACTATCATGGGCAGTAGTCTCAATTTGGATATATCCTTTATGATCATTATCCCAGTCTATCATTAGGTGTAACTTCCCAAGGACAGTATGTTTATATCGACCCACTGACACATTTTGAAATGAAGCTTCTTTGCATGGCTCTGGCAGGAAGCTCAGGGTGTCCTGTGAAGATACAGCTGAAAGATATTGAAAAACAGAAAAGTAAATTCATCTAATTACTACTTTCAGATGAATATACTGAGGATGTCTAACACAGCAACCATAAAATCAATCAGAGAACATCAGCACAATGCCTGAGAAGGAAGCATCAGGACTTTGTTCCTCCATGGACACATCAATTTGCACACAACATTCTGACCACACAGCTTCAAAGAAAAGTCTATAGTATTGTCAGGGTGTAACATAAATCACTCTCCTCTATATCAAATAATCATGAAAAGTACCATTATATGAGCTCAAAATCAGCAGAAGGAAGGAAGATTTTTTACAGACTTATTTGAGAGAGAGAGAGGGAGAGAGACAGAAAGGGAGAGCATGAGTGAGGTGAGGGTCAAAAGGAGAGGGGCAAGTCGATTCCTTGCTGAACAGGGAGCCTGAAGCAGGATTGAGTCCCAGGACCCTGAGATCATGACCTGAGCTGAAGTCAAAGGCTTAAACACAAGTCATCCTGGCACCCATGGAAGAAAGGAAATTAAACATAAAACAGAAATGAAGAAAATAGAATTTAGCAAGAATAAGAAAGTATCAATAGGAGGATTTAGTTTTCAGGAAAAAGAAATCAAAATTGACAGATCTGTAACCAAATCAAGTTCAGATTGAAAGAGAAGACCAACTAAGATGGGAAGAAGCAGTGTGGTAGCTACTCAGACAAAAGGTTGACCATTTCTTCAAACAATGGACAGATGATAATCTGAAGGGAAACAGAGAGAGGAAGGTATCATGGGCTGTAAAAGAAGTAACTGCACTTTGGTCACCTGGGAAATTACAAAAATTTAGACATGACAAATGTCCAGGTTATGTGTGACAGATGCCATAATTGCTATTGTCTGTGTTCTTTTCTACAAAGCAAGTCCATAAACCTGGGCCCAGAGGCTTTATTTTTTTAAAAAATTCTGAAACGTCAACAGAAGATCACAAGGTGATAAAGGAAATAGAAAAATGTGTTCCCTTCATAAGAACAAAATAAATCCGACAAATGAACCCTCAGTTAATAAATATCTCTTACTTGCATGGCAAAAAAATTAACCATCATAAAGATGTGCATGGAGAAAGGAAGAGAAAGCAGGTATGTAACTCAATGAGATCAGAAAACATGTCATGACCAAAATGTAAACCCAAAGAGATGAAGTATAACTATCAGCCAAGCAGGAACAGGGAGCTGAAAAACATAATGACTGAAGTAAAAACACACCAGTGGGTCACCCACAGACATGCTCAAGCAGAAGAAAGAATCAGACAATCTAAAGACCCCTTGTTTTGAAGATCAATGAAAAATGTCAAAAAAAGACAGGGTATGGGACTCGTAAGACACCAATAAGTGGACCGATATGTACATTAAGGGGACCCGATAAAGAGAGAAGAGTGAAAGGGGGCATAGAGTTGACATGAATGACTAAAGGCTTTTACTGCACACGTAAGTGGAAAGAAGAGAAATCCAACCATCTCAGTAATTCATAGTACGATAAATGCCAAGAGAGGAACACAGTGACACATAGTAAAAATCAGACGTGAGAGGTCCCTGGTGGCTCAGTGGGTTCAGTGGCTACCTTCGGCTCAGGTCAGGATCAAGCCCCACACAGGGCTACCTGCTCGGCGGTGAGCCTGTTTCTCCCTCTCCCTTGCCTGGCACTCCTCCTGCTTGTGTGTTTTCTCTCTCTCTCTCTGTCATACAAATAAATAAAACCTCTAAAAGAAAAAATCCGAGGTGACAAGAGAATTTTGAGTAAGCATGACTAAAACAAATCATCTTCTACAGGAGAGCTCCTTTAAGTTCTGAATCCCCTATAACATTAATTTGTGTAGGAAATCTAGCAAACATTACATTACATTACATTACATTACATTACATTACATTACATTAATTCACCACTGAGGAATGGAACACATGGAAGAGAAACTTCTCCTTTGTACAAGGAGAAATGAACGTTTGAAGTGAAATAAAGAATTATATTGTCTCATTTTAGGGAAATTCTTTGGAACCCTATGAACTGACTGAGTCTCAGTTTTATATGTTTAAGATTAAAGCCTCCATAACATTGGAAAGCATAAGCCAGAAACCAGGTGGTGTCTATCTCCAGTGTTCTGGGAATTTCCACACTAATCCCCAGTATGCCCACTGCAACGCGGGTACAGTTTCTCACATGAAGCAAAACAGAACTTAGAAGAGACTTAGCACAGAGACCCTCAGAAATAAGGAGATTTTCCCAACACCCTCAAAGCAATGGAAGAGCTCTCAGATTATGGAGACACTCCCAGTCCAAGGAGAGGCTCCTGGTCCTCCCTGTGGACATGATGGACCATCTCTGGAGCTGAAGCAGAATCCTTAGAGAAAATAAAAGCATGATGATGTTGGCTCACAGATGTCCCTCTGGGAGAGACAGAGACAAGAAGGGGCTTCTCCAACTGATTTTCATTCAAGCAGAGCTACTGGAACCACATTTGAAGGTTTACCTTCCTCCTTCAGACTTGGACTTCACCTCTGTCATCCGCTTCATCCATTCCCACCTACCTGGATCAAAGACCACTGTCTTCTTTCTCTTTACATCCCAAGGGTCCTTCTTTTGCTCCAAAAAGGAGACCAAATCAGGCTTTGACACAGTGAGACCTGTTTAATAGAGAAACCGAATACACATATTGCTGGAGAGTCTTTCAATCCACACTGCACTTAGCAGAGGAGAGAGAACATTGCAGAATTCTAAAAGATGATTTCCCAAACACTTTTGACCAGCAGCCCCTGTAGAACATGAAGGACTTTCAAATAGTTATGTCCTAACTTGCGCTTCTAAGTACTGCCGATACAATAATAAGGAGTGAAAATTGGAGTTTAAATGCAGGCAGTACTATTTTATGCCACTCCAGGCTTTCAACAGCTGCTGATCTATAGAAATGATGTTACCTGAAGGAAGGGGAGGCTAAAGCTGAAAAGCAATCATCAGGAGGATTTTTGTCTACACCTACCAATCCTTTCTTGTGTTCCTTAGTGCAGTGACCTGATCTCCAGTTATGCAAAGAGGAATCATCCAAGAGACAGTCTTCAAAGGAGAATGAAACCCTGAGTGTGGTCTGGGAAATCTGGAAGGAGTCATTCTCACCCAAGAAGAGCAGGTGTCTGTAGTTCTCCAACATCACATCCCTGTACAGTTGCCACTGAGTGTGGGTCAGGCATCCCCACTCCTCCTCTGAGAATTCGATGGCCACGTCCCTGAAGGCCAGCTGTCCCTGCAATAAATACCACAGTCACCAAGAGGCCATTGACAGAGTTCACAATGGTCCCTAAGATTAAAGAAGAAGAGTTAGTATCTCCAGCTAGACCCCAACACCTGACCTTCACTGCTTACCTGACTGTCCCCACCAAACTTTATCCCACATTTTACTTAACCTTTTCTTTTCACCTTGTCCCTTTTAAAAATTTTTTTGAATTTTTATTTATTTTTTAAATTTCTTTTCAGTGTTCCAGAATTAATTCTTTATGCACCACACCCAGTGCTCCATGCAATACTTGCACTCTTTAATACCTACCACCAGGCTCACCCAACCTCTCACCCCTCACTCCTCCAAAACCCTCAGATTGTTTTTCAGAGTCCACAGTCTCTCATGGTTCGTCTCCCCCGCCAATTTCCCCCAACTCCTTTCTCCTCTCCATCTCCCCTTGTCCTCCATGCTATTTGTTATGCTCCACAAATAAGCGAAACTATATGATAACTGACTCTCTCTGCTTGACTTATTTCACTCAGCATAATCTCTTCCAGTCCCATCCATGTTGATATAAAAGTTGGGTATTTATCCTTTCTGACGGACACGTAATACTTCATAGTATATATGGACCGCATCTTCCTTATCCATTTGTCCACTGAAGGGCATCTTGGTTCTTTCCACAGTTTGGGGACTGTGGCCATTGCTGTTATGAACACTGGAGTGCAGATGGCCCTTCTTTTCACTATATCTGTGTCTCTGGGGTAAATACCCAGTAGCGCAATTGCAGGGTCATAAGGGAGCTCTATTTTTCATTTCTTAAGGAAGCTCCACACTGTTTTCCAAAGTGGCTGCACCAACTTGCATTCCCACCAACAGTGTAAGAGGGTTCCCTGTTCTCCACATGCTCTCCAACACTTGGTGTTTACTGTCATGTTAATTTTGGCCATTCTAACTGGTGTAAGGTGGTATCTCAATGTGCTTTTTGATTTGAATCTCCCTGATGGCTAGTGATGATGAACATTTTTTCATGTGTCTGTTAGGCATTTATATGTCTTCATTGGCGAAGTGACATAAAATCTATCTATGAAAAACCCATAGCGATGGGGTGCCTGGTTGGCTCAATGGGTTAAGCCTCTATCTTCGGCTCAGGTCATGAATTCAGGGTACTGGGATCAGGGCCCCACATTGGGCTATCTGCTCAGCAGGGAGCCTATTTCTCCCTCTCTCTCTGCCTCTCTGCCTACTTGTGATCTCTCTCTGTCAAATAAATAAATAAAATCTTAAAAAAAAACACAAAAAACCCAGAGCGAATATCTTCCTCAATGGGAAAAAGCTGACAGCCTTCCCTTTGAGATCAGGAACACCACAAGGATGCCCACTCTCACCACTCTTGTTCAACACAGTATTAGAAGTCCTAGCAACAGCAACAGAAAACAAAGAGAAATAAAAGGTATTCAATCGGCAATGAAGAAGTCAAACTCTCTCTCTTCACACATGACATGATACTTGATATGGAAAACCTAAAAGACTCCAGACTACCAGAACTCATTCAGCAATTCAGTCATGTGGCAGGATACAAAATCGATGTACAGAAATCAACTGCTTTCTTATACACTAACAATGAAAATACAGAAAGGGAAGTTAGAGAATCGATTCCACTTACTGTAGCACCAAGAACCATAAGATACCTGGGAATAAACCTAACCAAAGAGGTCAAGGATCTGTACTCGAGAACTACAGAACACTCATGAAAGAAATTGAAGAAGACACAAAAAGATGGAAGACCATTCCATGCTCGTGGATCGTAAGGATAAACATTGTTAAAATGTCTATACTGCCTAAAGCAATCTGTACTTTCAATACCATTCCAATCAAAATTCCACCAGCATTTTGCAAAGAGCTGGAGCAAACAATCCTAAAATTTATATGGAATCAGAAAAGACCCCAAATTGCTATGGAAATGCTGAAAAAGAAAAACAAAACTGGGGGCATCACGTTTCCTGATGTCAAGCTTTACTACAAAGCTGTGATCACCAAGACAGCATGGTACTGGCATAAAAACAGATACGTATGTTGTGGAAAATCTGAGGTGGCTGAGAAAACCCAAACAGCACACGGAGAGATGGGAGAACACAGCTTTATTAATGCCATCGGGCTCAGTGGGATCCTTCCCAAAGACTGAGCACCTGACAGGTTTAGGAGTGAGTTTTGATGGTTACAACCAATGGGGGATGGTAGCGAGGTGTTTTCTCCCTCTCTGAAGGCCAGGGCACTTTCCCAGTCTCTCAACGCCAAATGGCCCTTTCCTGTGGAAGTATAATCTGTGTGGAGGCATCTCAGGAGAGTCCTAAATCACCTTGGGGACTGTTTCTCTTTCTTTTCTTAAACAAACAGGACTGGGCAACAGGTCTTTTTCTTAGGGCTCAGTAGGAGCAATGACTTATTATCTTATCTTAGTCAAACAGAATGGCTAGTAGTCCTTTACTTGGCCTCAGCAGGAGCGAAGGGAAGCCAGGGACCAAAAAGGGCTGGAGCCAGGAGTCTCTATCTATCTCACATACACCAGTGGAACAGAGTAGAGAGACCAGATATGGACCCTCAACTCTATGGTCAAATAATCCTCGACAAAGCAGGAAAAAATATACAGTCGAAAAAAGGCAGTCTCCTCAATAAATGATGCTGGGAAAATTGGACAGCTCTGTATAGAGGAATTACACTCGACCATTCTCTTACACCATACACAAAGATAAACTTGAAATGGATAAAAAACCTCAATGTGAGGCAGGAACCCATCAGAATCCTAGAGGAGAATATAGGCAGTAACCTCTTCGACATC
>NW_022632402.1:0-11857 GCF_010015895.1 Lontra canadensis | reverse complement strand
ATTGAGAACATTAAATGTTCAGACTTTGGAGTTTTGTCTGATACCCTCTCACTTTATGAGCTTCTCCCAGTAGCTTAAACACACAAGACTGATCTACTCAAAATGAAGTGATAACATTAAGAGCCCCTGAACTATAAGATTACGAGGACAGTTACAAGAAAATTCATGGAGATGCTCAGCACACAATTCTGTACACAGTAATTGCTCAATAGGTGTTGGCTATTGTTATCATGAATTGCTTACAGATGACCATGAGAGACAGCTGTACCCATGGTTAGGAACATCAACAGTGCTATAGTTGTATGGGTTCATTTGAGGAATTTCCTGAGACATCACTGACCTTGTAGACAGTGAGGAATCATTACCTCTAGGCAGATGTAGATTCATACCTCATGTAGAAGCAAATCAAACCACCCAGGGCCATGAAGACACAAAGCACATAAACAATTTTCTATTTAGTTTGCTTAAGCTTGAGTACACTTGGTTAACTGACAACCAGCATCAGACTATGATGGACCCTGATGCAGAGGAAAAGTAAATAATTTTAATTACCAAGTACCACATAGCTATATGTCATAAGTTTCAATGATACAGTCATCATGTTAGAGCTCATTAACAGATTCATAGTAGATTGCAACTATGTCCTTCCTTCAGATGAAAGAGTGTATCAATGAGAACAGCTACAAAATATTTGAAAAAAATCAGTAATTAAAAAGACATGAACTTTCAAATATTAAAAAGTGTTATGAAGCAAGAGAGGCTGTGGACTCTGAGAAACACACTGAGTGTTTTAGAGGGGAATGGGGCTGAGGGGTGAATAAATCTCATGGTAGGTATTGAGGAGGGCATGAACTGCATGGAGCACTGGGTGTTGTACATAAACAATGAATTTGGAACACTGCATCAAAAACTAATGATGTAATTTATGGTGACTAACATAACACAATAAAAAAAGGAAAGAAATTACATGTGCATTCACATAATAAAGAACCTGAAAAGTTAAAAAGTAAAAAGAAATTAAAAAGTAGTATAAACACTGATCATTTACTCTTCTTTTCTTTAGTTTAATTTTATTTTTTTCAGTGTTCCAGGATTCATTGTTGATAATTCACTATTCTTACAAAAATAGACATGTGTAAAAAGACCTTATAGACATTTTAGAAAAATTTAAAGATCAGTAAGAATTTAAATATAATGAAATCAGCATTTTAAGTTGATAAAGGATAAATTCTTCATATGCATTTATATAATCTTGGTATGTGGAAAAAATGTCTGAAATCTAACACCAAAAACAGAAATTATAAGAGAAAAATATAACAATTTAAAACTTGGTTATGTGACAAAAATCCACCTAAGTAAAATACTTTTGAAATACAATTGATAAGGGAAAAATAGTCACAAGGCATAAAAAAGACAATGTAGTAATGCCTTTAATATAAAAGGCATAAATCAGGGAATGGGGCACTCATATTTATTACTGATGAGGGTACAAAATGATTCTCCATCCCAAAGGAAATTTTTTTTTGCTTTACAAAATATGTCTCTTGGTATCTATCTATCTCTTTCTCTTTCTCACACACACACATAGAAACACAGGAAACAATTAAAAATGCCTGAAGTAATGAATAGTATGAATAGTAATGAATGGTATGATTCTGGTTTCCTTCTTTAAACCTTTCCATGTCTGATCAATTTTCAACAACCTCTGTATTTATAGGAACAAAAGCTATTAAGAGATATAAACCCTTAAAAGTAAGCACAGAGTAAGACAGAAAGGGAGGGGGGACAGGGAAATGAAAGGGAGTGAGAATGACAGAGAAAACAGACTTTCAGAATTTCCGGGCTTTTACCTACTGGCTGTGTCAACCCTTAGCAAGTTATTAACCCTCTGTGCCTCAGTTGCCTCATCTATAAATGGCACTAGTAGTACTCACTACCTCAGAGGTTTGCTGCAAGGACTGATTGACATAAAAGGCTTAACAGTAAGGGCTCAATAAATGTTAGCAACTATCATCTCCATTATCATTCTTCTCTGTGAAAGAAAAATAAAGCAAACTAACACTGAAATATCAAGGAACTCTTCACATAAATTATTTTCTAAATCAGATGGCCTCTAAGTCGAGACTCAAGAATATCGTTAGTCAATGACTGTATTTATTTCTGTCTGGTGTTACTCCGTTATCTCCCAGTCAGCTGGAGTGTAAACTGCTGATGCCGCTTTGCTTGGGCCACCACCACCAGGCACTCTGAGCTGATGAAGCTCTGTACAGCGCATGGTCTAGTGGACATGTTTCACTATTACCGATAAGCACCGTGTATATGAATATTTGTGTTACTGAACAAATACATGGTGAACAAATGCTTCTTTCACCCACTTTTGGAAGCAAAACTAAAATTATCTTCTTCATTTCAATTATACTTTTATGAACTTGGAAATCTTTCTGTTGACCCCTAAAGTGGGGCCAATATAACTTCTCCACATTTTATCCAAGGTGAGTTGGAGCCAATGAAAATATTTTGAAAACATAAACTCTCATGCACAACATCCCCCAATACACCAACATAATCAATCAGTTTGGTGAAAAGAAGTCAGGCTTCTGATCAATCACTTGCAGTAAAGCTCTTCACTTTCTTATCACATTCTGGTGACAGAGGCAGCCAGAGGTGAAGGTATTTCACGTGACTCATCATTCCCAAAGAGATAGGAATTGTGGATTGTTTTACTGTTTCATGACAAAATGTATCTCCTTAAACTTTGGTAAATTATAGGAAAAGGGGGGAAATTCACTTTTTGGTTAAGTTTTTGCATGTGTCCACCATTTCGCAAGACAAGTTAAAGAAATGGTGACTGATGTAAATATTAATTGGAGATTTTACTATGTGCTCTAGCTAAACAAAACCTTTCCAATTCTGACTACGGAGGATGTGGGCAGTTCGCAAGATTGTGCAGAGTACAAAATCAGGTAAAGAAGGCGAAGATGTTGCAATGAAGTAAAACAATATAAGTAACAGAAAAAGTTAAAAGAGACCAACAATGCCTTGAAGTGAGGCATCTCTGATGTTACCCACACCAGTGCATCCAGACCTGCAGGGACTCTGAAGATGACCACAGAGAGCTATTGGAAGTATTTCTTGTGACTCATCATTCCCCAAAAGATAAGGAATTGTGGATTGTCTTTTGTTACTCAGAAATTATCAATCAAAAATATATATTAACATGGAAATCAAATTAATTAATTTTATTACAACAATGCACTCCTTAAACAAAAGAAAATTCAAAGAGTCCTTGGGATGGAAAAGTTGGAAAATCTAGACAAGAATATGGGATCTTTGGGAATTCCCCCCTGAACATCAGTAAATGTTATTTTTTAATTCAGTGATCAATTATTGACTTCTAAAATTTGTTAGCCTTTATAAACATTATCTCATTAGATTCAATCGTATTATCCCCCATTTTACAAATGAAAATAAAAATAAATGGAAGATAAGAGTTCAAGGTCACATCCTTAAGCAGTCGCAGAACTGGACATCCACATTCATCCCTCACCCCAGAATTATCCCTGAAATTTTTTATTAGAGATTAATATTTTCAGTGAAGGTCAGAGAAGCTGGATAAAGAGAAAGAGAACCAAAGAAGAGCCTGCAGTGGAGGGGGTGGAAGTGAAGAAAGGTGAAGAATGGGAGAAACTGAGGACTATAAACCTTGCTCCACACAGGTCCTACTGGAAGAATCACATGGTTGTTAAGATAGCACAGAACCCACTGTTCTCACCAAAGCTTCCCTCTCACCTTAACCCAGATTCCACAAGAAGACAGAGCTCTTGCCAAAGGCTGAAATTGTTTATTTCTTTTCCAAAGGAATTTTCCAGGTGGGTTCTATTGCTTTCCAAGATGGGACCCTTTGGCCACAAAATAGGCTGTCCACTCAGAGTAAGAGAGATGCCAACAACTGGAGATCCTCTTAAATGTGTTATTGTTAAGGGCAGAGATTATATGAGAAAAGACAATTAGAGGAGAAAACCCTCTAGATAATTGTTCTCTGGAGTCATGGCTGTCATGGAGATTTTGTCCTTGCTAATTTCATGTACCATTTTGCCATTCCCTTGCTGGATCCATTCCCCACTTCCCTCCTAATCCAATCATTTTCCTTTTATTGGTATGTCTTCTTTAACTTCATCAGTGTATTGTAGTTTCAATAGTACAGATTTTTTAATTCCTTGGTTAAATTTCTTCTTAAATATTTTAATTTTTTAAATGTCATTGTGATGGTAAAATATATTTTACTTCTTTTTCAGGTGTTGCATTCTTAGTATGTAAAAATACAACTTGCTTCCATATGTTGATTTTTATATATTGCAACTGTACTGACTTTGTTAATTACTTCCAACAGATTTTTTAGTTGAATGTTTATTACTTTCTAAATATAAGGATATATCATTCATTGTAAAGATAATTTTCCTTTTTGATTTTGATGCCTTTTATTTCTTTATCTTGGCTAATTGCTCTAGCTAGGACTTCCAGTACTATGTTGAGTAAGCGTGGTGAGCATGGGCAGTCTTGTCTTGCTCTTGACCTTAGAGGAAAATATGTTAACTTTTCATTGTTTAATGTAACATTACTTGTGGGTTTCTCACTTATGGCCTTTATTAAAGTGATGTCAGTTCCTTTTATATCCAATTTGTTGACAATTTTAATTAAGAAACGATGTTGTCTCTTCAATAAATGATGCTGGGAAAACTGGGCAGCTATATGCGGAAGAATGAAACTCGACCATTCTCTTACACTGCACACAAAGATAAACTCAAAATGGATAAAAGACCTCAACGTGAGACAAGAATCCATCAGAATCCTAGAGGAGAACACAGGCAGTAATCTCTTCGATATCAGCCACAGCAACTTCTTTCAAGATATGTCTCCAAAGTCAAAGGAAACAAAAGCGACAATGTACTTTTGGGACTTCATCAAGATCGAAAGCTTCTGCACAGCAAAGGAAACAGTCAACAAAACAAAGAGGCAACCCACGGAATGGGAGAAGATATTTGCAAAATGACAGTACAGACAAAAGATTGATATCCAGGATCTATAAAGAACTCCTCAAACTCAACACACACAAAACAGACAATCATATCAAAAAAAGGGCAGAAGATATGAACAGACACTTCTCCAATGAAGACACACAGATGGCTCTCAGACACATGAAAAAATGTTCATCATCACTAGCCATCAGGGAGATTCAAATTAAAACCACATTGAGATATCACCTTACACCAGTTAGAATGGCCAAAATTAGCAAGACAGCAAACAACATGTGTTGGAGAAGATGTGGAGAAAGGGGTACCCTCTTACACTGTTGGTGGGAATGCAAGTTGGTGCAGTCTCTTTGGAGAACAGTGTGGAAATTCCTCAAGAAATTAAAAATAGAACTTCCCTATGACCCTGCCATTGCACTACTGGGTATTTACCCCAAAGATACAGATGTAGTGAAAAGAAGGGCCATCTGCACCCCAATGTTTAGAGCAGCAATGTCCACGGTCGCCAAGCTGTGGAAAACACCAAGATGCCCTTCAACGGACGAATGGATAAGGAAGATGTGGTCCATATACACTATGGAGTATTATGCCTCCATCCGAAAGGATGAATACCCAACTTTTGTAGCAACATGGATGGGACTGGAAGAGATTATGCTGAGTGAAATAAGTCAAACAGAGAAAGTCAATTATCATATGGTTTCACTTATTTGTGGAGCATAACAAATAGCATGGAGGACATGGGAAGTTAGGAGAAGGGAGTTGGGGGAAATTGGAAGGGGAGGTGAACCATGAGAGACTATGGACTCTGAAAAACAATCTGAAGGGTTTGAAGAGGTGGGGGGGTGGAAGGTTGGGGAAACCAAGTGGTGGGTATTAGAGAGGGCACGGATTGCATGGAGCACTGGGTGTGGTCCAAAAACAATGAATATTGTTATGCTGAAAATAAATTTTAAAAATGATTAAAAAAAAAGAAACGATGTACTTTTCAAATATTTTTTTCTGCATCTATTGAGATGATATTATTTTTATCTTTACATTAATGTGGTGCATCACATTTATGATTTTGTGTATGTCGAACTATCTTTGCATCTCAAGGATAATATTCACTTAATCATGGTGTATGGTCTTTTATCATATTGTTGATTTAGGCTTGCTGATATTTTCTTGTGAATTTTTGCATCTGTGTTGATCAGGGATGTTGGTCTATAATTTTCAGGTAGTATCATTATCTCTCTTTGGTGTCATGGTAATGCTGGCATCATCAAATGAGGTTTAGGGCCAAGGCTAGCTTTAATCTTTTTTTCTAGTCTAGCTAAATATTTGTCATTTTATTTCCCCTTTTAAAAAACCCAGCTTTTAGTTTTGTTGATTTTTTTCTATTACTTTTCTGACTTTATTCCATTTATTTCCACTGTGATCTTTGTTATTTCCTTTCTTCTGCTAACTTTGGCTATGTCTTTACTTCTTTTCCTAGTTCCATGAGGTAAAAAGTTAGGTTGTTCATTTGAAATCTTTATGTTTTCTTTTCTTTTTTTAAACAAAGATTTTCTTTTATTTATTTGATAGAGAGAGTACAAACAGGGGGAGAAGCAGGGAGAGAGAGAAGCAGGCTCCCTGCTGAGCAAGGATCCTGATGCAGGACTCAATCCCAGGACCCTGGGATTATGACCTGAACTGAAGGCAGATGCTTAACAGAATGAGCCACCCAAGCATCCCTTGAAATCTTCTTGTTTTCTTAGTATGTGTAGTTATCCCTGCAAAATTCCCTCTTAGAACTGCTTTTGTAGATTCCCGTAGGTTTTCCTTTGTTGTGTTGCCATTTTCACTGTTTTGAGATGTTTCTTGATTCTTGTTTGAATTCTTCTTTGACCCTTGGTTTCTTCAGGAATGTGTTGTTTAGTTTTTACTGGCTTGTCAATTTTCCAGCTTTTCTCTTGTTGATTTCTAGTTTTATAACAATGTGGTTGGGAAAGATAATTGGGATGATTTCAGTCTTCTTGAATTTGTGAAGACTTGTTTTCTGTCCTATCATATGATTTATTCTGAAGAATTTTCAGTGTGCACTTAAGAAGACTGTGTTTTGGTGCCATTGGATAGAATCTCCTATAAATGTGTCGGAGACACCAGGTCTATTGTTTGGTTTTGTCCAAAATTTCCTTGTTGATTTTCTGCCTGGATGATCTATCTATTGCTGATAGTGGGGGTATTGAAGTCTCCTAGTATTGTATTGCTCTTTCTCCCTTCAGATCTGTTAATGTTTACTTCATATATATTGGCACTCTGATATTGGGTGCATATATTTATGATTGGTATGTCTTCTTCATGAATTGGCCCCTTTATTATTATATAATGACCTTCCTTGTCTCTTTTTTCCATCTTGGCTAAAAATCTGTTTTGTCTTATAGAAGCATAGAGACTCTGCTTTCTTTTGGTTTCCATTTTTTTCACTTTCTCTTTTAGCCTCTGTGTCTTGACAGCTGAAGCTGGGATTTCTTCTAGGCAGCATATATTTGGGTCTTGTTTGTTTGTTTGTTTGTTTGTTTGTTTTATGTTGTTTTTGTGCCTTTTGTTGGTGAATTTAATGTATTTACATTTAGGGTATTTTTTAATATGTTATGTTACTAAAGTTAACTTATTAATTGCTTTCTGTCCATTTTGTTATTCCATTGTTTTTCTTGTTTCCTCCTAACTTTGTGAATTGTTTTTTTTTTTTTTCCTGATGCTCTGCTTAGATTCCCCTCTTTTGTGCATCTAATATGGGTTTTTGCTTTGTGGTTACCACATGGCTCATATGAAACATAGATTAATAAATCAGTTTTTAGCTGATAGCAACTTAACTCTAGTGTCATACAAAAGAGCTATTTTTTACTTCCTCCTTTAATATTTCTGATAACACAGTTTACTTCTTTTTATGTTGTGTTTGTTTTTTAAATATTTATTTATTTAGACAGTGAGAAGTGAGAGAGCACAAGAAGGGTACAGTAGAGTGAGAGGGAGAAGCAGGCTCCCACTGAGCAGGGAGCCCTATGACAGGGGGCTCAATCCTAGAACCCCAGGATCATGACTTGGGCCGAACGCAGAGGCTTAACTGACTGAGCCACCAAGGCACCACTATGTTGTAGGCTTATTAACAAACTACAGTAGCTGTACTACAGTTATACTATAATTAAGTGGTTAAAACTCTATCCTATACAGAAATAACCTTCTAAATCTGACTGTATATTTACCTCTACCAGTGTGCTGTCTATTTTCATTTGCTTTCAGCTTACATATTCTCAATTCAGCTCAAGGATCCCCTTTCATCATTCCTTGCTGGGAAGGTCTAATGGGGATTAATACCCTCAGCTTTTATTTGTCTGGGAAACTCTTTATGTTTCCTTTCTATCCAAAGGATAACTTTGGCAGACAGAGGTTCTCAGCTGGCATTTTTTCCTAACACTATTTATATGTCATTCCACTGTCCCCTGGCCTATGGGTATCTGCTGTGATGTCCATTGATAGCCTAATGGGGGTTCTTTTGTAGTTTATAATCTTTTTCTCACAAGTTGCTTTTAGGATTCTTTCTTTTTCTTTAATTTTTGGCATTTTCATTTTAATATGCCACAGAGAAGGTTGTTTTGCAATGAGATAATGTGGCAGTCTATTAGCTTCACTAACTTGGATGGTCATGTACTTCCTAGGTTTGGGAAGTTCTCAGCTATTATATATTTATTTATTTTTATTTTTATTTATTTATTTTTTATTTTCTGCATAACAGTATTCATTGTTTTTGCACCACACCCAGTGCTCCATGCAATACGTGCCCTCTCCAATACCCGCCACCTGGTTCCCCCAACCTCCCACCCTCCGCCCCTTCAGACCCCTCAGATTGTTTTTCAGGGTCCATAGTCTCTCATGGTTCACCTCCCCTTCCAATTTCCCTCAACTGCCTTCTCCTCTCTAACTCCCCTTGTCTTTAAATAGGCTTTCTGCTTCCTTCTCCTCACTTCTCTTTTTCTAACTCCAATTATTCTAAAATCGAATGTTTCATGGTTCCCATAGGCTTTCTATCCACTCTGTTATTTTTTTTTCTTTTCTTGTTGTCTGGCTGGGTTATCTCAAAGTTCCTTCACTCTGGTTGGAGGAGTCAAGGTGGCAGAGAAGTAGCAGGCTGAAATGACTTCAGGTAGCAGGAGATCAGCTAGATAGTTTATCAAACCATTCTGAACACCTACAAATCCAACAGGAGATCAAAGAGAAGAGCAGCAATTCTAGAAACAGAAAATCAACTACTTTCTGAAAGGTAGGATCGGGGAAGTGAATCCAAAGCGATGGGAAGACAGAGCGTGGGGGGAGGGGCCAGCTCCCAGCAAGTGGCAGAGCAACGGAGCACAAAATCAGAACTTTTGAAAGTGCTCCACTAAGGAACATCATTCCAGAGGTTAAGCTGGGGTGAAGCCCACATGGGGACAGCATAGTCTTGGGTCCCGTGGGGTCAGAGAAGGGTTGGGGGTGTCTGAGTGTCACAGAGCTCACAGGTATTAGAGCAGGGAAGCTGGCTACAGAGATGGAGCCAAGGAGTGAGCTCTCAACTCGGGGTTACCTTAAATTGTGATCTGTGCCACAGCCCACTGCTCTGTGAACAAAGACCCCAAAAGATACGAGGAGACCCCCCTGGAAGAGCACAGGGATCTGTGGGGTTTGGTGACTCCAGGTGTGGCTGTGTGCCAGAGACAGAGACGCTGGGTTACCCAGAGACAGAGAGGCTGGATGAGCTCAGAGCACAGCTGGAGGCCAGGGAGATGGGAGTGATTGAGTGCTTTTCTCCGAGGGCACACTTAGGAGTGGGCCCCTGAGCTCTCGGCTCCTCTGGGCAGGAGATTGGGAGGCTGCCATTTTCATTGCTGTCCTCCAGAACTCTACAGAAAGCGTTCAGGGAACAAAAGCTCCTGAAAGTGAACCCAAGTGGATTACTTAAACTGGTCCCCGGTAAGGGTGGTGCAATTCCGCCTCCAGCAAAAATACTTGACAATCACTAAAACAGGCCTCTCCCCCAGAAGATCAGCAAGAAATCCAGCCAACACCAAGTTCACTTACCAAGGAAACAGTGGAATTTCAGAAAAGAGAAAGCAAAGCATGGGTTCAAGGCTTTCTCCCATGATTATTTAGTCTTGGAAAGTTAATTAAAAATTTTAATTTTATTTTTTTTCTTCTGATAAATTTTTTTAACTCTACCTTTTCCTCTTTTAACATTTTTTAACTAGTTTATCTTAACAATACCTTTCATTAAAAAAAATCTTTTCTGAACCATCATTATTATAGTCCTATTTTATCCTTCATTGTATCTAACTTTATTTTTTTATACACATAGGGTTTTTTCTTCTAAAAAATTTTGAGATACAACTTGAGTTGGAAGGGGAGATGAAGCATGAGAGACTATGGACTCTGAAAAACAATCTGAGGGTTTCAAATGGGCGGGGGTGGGAGGTTGGGGGAGTCAGGTGGTGGGTATTATGGAGGGCACGTATGGCATGGAGCACTGGGTGTGGTGCATAAACAATGAATTCTGTTGTGCTGAAAAGAAATTAATAAAAAATTTGTTTTTCATCTTCATAGTCATATTCCATCCCTTCATTGTGTTTACCCTCATATCTGTTTTGCATTCTTTAAAATTTTGAGAGGGAGTTTCTTCTAAAAGACCAAAATACTATTGAAGAAGACACAAAAAGATGGAAGACCATTCCACGCTCTTGGATTGGAAGAATAAACATTGTTAAAATGTCTATACTGCCTAGAACAATCTATACTTTTAATGCCATTCCAATCAAAATTCCACCGGTATTTTTCAAAGAGCTGGAGCAAATAATCCTAAAATTTGTATGGAATCAGAAGAGACCCCGAATTGCTAAGGAAATGTTGAAAAACAAAACTAAAACTGGGGGCATCACGTTACCTGATTTCAAGCTTTACTACAAACCCATGATCACCAAGACAGCATGGTACTGGCATAAAAATAGACATATAGACCAGTGGAACAGAGTAGAGAGCCCAGATATGGACCCTCAACTCTATGGGCAAATAATCTTCGACAAAACAGGAAAAAATATACAGTGGAATAAAGACAGTCTCTTCAATAAATGGCGCTGGGGAAACTGGACAGCTATATGCAGAAGAATGAAACTCGACCATTCTCTTACATCGTACACAAAGAGAAACTCAAAATGGATAAAAGATCTCAGCGTGAGACAGGAATCCATCAGAATCCTAGAGGAGAACATAGGCAGTAACTTCTTCAATATCAGCCACAGCAACTTCTTTCAAGATATGTCTCCAAAGGCAAAGGAAACAAAAGCAAAGATGAACTTTTGGGACTTCATCAAAAATGAAAGCTTCTGCACAGCAAAGGAAACAGTCAACAAAACAAAGAGGCATCCCAAAATTAAGTGGGTGACCGTGTTCTATTCACAAGTCTAATATATATATAATCTTTTTTACATTTTTTCTGTCTTTTTTTGTTTTTTAGTTTTTTTTTTTCTGAACTTCTTTTTACCCCCTTTCTTCCCCAGAAGATTTGGGGTCTCTTCTGATTTGGTTAAAGCACATTTTCCTGGGGTCATTGCCACCTTTTTAGTATTTTATTCTCTCCTTCAGATATTCTTATATGGATAAAATGAGAAGCTGGAAAAATGCATCACACACACAAAAAAAGAGGCAGTACCAAAGGCTAGGGGTCTAATCAATACGGACATTGGTAATATATCAGAACTAGAGTTCAGAATAATGATTCTCAAGGTGATATACAGGGTATCAGACAAAACTCCAAAGTCTGAACATTTAATGTTCTCAAT
>NW_022632401.1:0-11876 GCF_010015895.1 Lontra canadensis | reverse complement strand
TCAAGGTCAATCTCTTTCTCTTCTTATATGCTGCCCCACCTCCCCCCGTGGCTCAATCCCTCGGCGGCACATTCTGGCCCGGCAACTTGGAATGGAATCTCACTCTCATGCCTCCATGTCTGTCTGTGTCCAGAAAGCCTCTTTTCATCCCCGCCCCCCTTGCCTTTGGGACTGGAATGTACCACTCTCCAGACTTGCCCTCTGAACTCCCCAGCTGAGAGCCCCTTTCTCATCATCCCAGACCACTGTCTCCATTCCTTGACATGGCCCTCGTCACCCCATAATTGTGTGTCCTGTCTCCCACTGAGACAGGAACAGGGCTCCTGAGATTAGGGATTGGGTCTCATGCCTCTTTGGGTGCCCAGGTGGCGCTAACAAGCATTTTATGCAGTGAATGCAAAAATGCCTTCCCCCTGGCCGTCTTGATCACCAGGGTTCACAGAGGCTTGCCCTGTGTCCCAGCTAGCAGGGAGAAACCAGACCCAGCCCCAGGCCTCCCAGGCTAATGCTACTGCAGATACAACCACATTTTTAAAAACAACAACAACAACACAAAAACAAAGAGACATCAAGGGGATGGGAGTGGAACATGGTGGGAACATGGTGGGAGGCTGGGAGACCCAGCAGAGGCTGTTTGCAGTGACCCAAGCAGAAGGTGCCCTCATGCTAAGCTAAAGGTTAGCAAAGGGATGGAAAGCGGGCTGGAAAAGAAACCCTTCCCGCTGAGACCCCCTCTCCCGACAGGATCCTGAAATTCCTGGTGGCCAAAAGGAAATTCAAGGAGACGCTGAGACCATACGATGTGAAGGACGTCATCGAGCAGTACTCGGCAGGGCACCTGGATATGCTGGGCCGGATCAAGAGCCTGCAGGCTCGGTGGGTGCGCTCGCAGTGAGACCGTGGCCTCGGCCGCAAAGCGAGGACTGCGAGCTGAGCGGCCCCCCACCCTCCCCAGGCCCGCGCCCGAACAGAGCCACGGGCGCCCCCTAGAGGCCTCAGGGGGAGCTGGAGTTTCTGGCCTGGGCAAGGCTCTGGCTTGCTGCAAGCCACTGAGGACTCACCCCGCACCTGTCTTGAGCCAGAAGAAGGAACCAGCCTCACGTCCTCTGTGTGATCCCTACCAACCTGCACTCCCCGGGGGGATGTCTTTAGATGGCTGTTTCCTGGTCCTGAAATAATAGGAGGACTAAAATAATTAGTGATCTCCCATCTACCAAGGGGATAGGCAAATTGTCCTCAATGCTGCCCCCCTCTTGCCTGTGGAACCCTCCCGCACCTCTTCTCTCCACCCAGCACATAAGAAGAATTCTTGCACCAAGACCGTAATCACCCACACCTTGCGCTTCTCCTGTAGCCGGCATTCTCACTGCCATTCATTCACCTGTTCTCTTAAGAAATAGTCATGGGGCTTTTGTTACTTGCCAGACAGTGGGGCTCTGGTGGAAAGCAAGAGTCCTGGCCTCATGCCGCTTTTATTCTAGTGGAAGAGAACAGATGATAAATAAATGAAACTAGACCATGTCAGATGGTGATCAAGCCTAAGGAGAAACATAAGGGTTAAGGTGTTGGGGTTTGTGATTTTAAATAGGTAAAGAAGGTCACATTTGAGGAAAAAAGTGAAAGGTGGGGCAACAGCCCTGTGACTGTTTAAGTAAAGAGTTTTCAGAGGCAACAGCAAGAGCAAAGGCTTGGGCAGGTGTCCTAGGGTGTTGTTTAAGGAGCACCAAGGAGCCCAGTGTGTCTGTTGTGGCCTAAGAGCAGTAGGCAAGGTCGGAAGATGAATGGCCCTTGGGCTGTATAAGGCCCCGTGGGCCACAGCACACACACTGGCATTCACCTAGGGGGAGCTGCAAGCCTTGGAGAGGTTGGAGCAAAGGATGGACAAGATCTGAGCGTATTTTTAAAGGAGCACCGAAGGTGTTGTGCTGAGGATGACCTATACGGAAGCGAGGGTGGAAGCAGGGCGACCAGACAGGAGACTGCGTCAGACGTGCAGGCAAGAGATGATGGGGACTTGGACGAAGGGGGCAGCAGTGGAGGGGGTGGGAGAAGTATGCAGACTCCAGATAGATTTTAAAGGTAGAGCTGGTAGGGTTTTCTGATGGGGTATAAGAGAAGAAAAGAGAGTTAAGGCTGAAGCCAAGGGTTATGGCTTGAGCAACAGGAAACAACAGGAAAAAGTTGCCATTTGTTGACACAGAGAAGCCAACAAGGGCAGCATGTTTGGCTCAGGTGAGCTGGGAGGTGTTGGGTTATGAAGCCAAACGGACATCCACGGGAGTGTTGCTGGGGCAGTTAGACTGCGCAGTGTGGACTTCAGAGGAGAGCTGTCAGCTGGAAATACAGATTTGTGTCAACAGGGTACAGAGGAATTGCAAATCTGGAACTGAAGACATCACCTTGTGAGAGTGCAGAGAGAAAAGAGGTCCTAGGAGTGAGCCTTGGGTCCTGCAGTGTTTCGTGGAGGTAAAGGAGGAGAACCAGCAAAGGAGAGGGAGAAGGAGAGGGAGAAGGAGAGGTCCGTGAGGTAGGAGGATAACTGGGAGAAGGTGGTGTTTGCGACCCCACATGAAGGATATGTGGGAAGAAGGGTGACCAGATGTGCCGAGGGCTGGAGTGCTGCTAAAAGGTCAAGTATAATGAGGCCTGAGAGTTGACCATGGAATTTAGCAACACGGAGGTCATTTGGGATCTTGACAACAGTAGTTCTGGTGAGATGGTGGGAATGAAAGCCTGACTGGTGTAGGTTTAAGAGAGAAAGGGAGGAGAGAAATTGGACAGCGGGCCGAGATAATGCTTTCAAGAATCACGCTGTAAGGGAGAGCAGAAAAATAAGGTCGGACCAGCTCCAGCCTTGTCCACCTTATAACTTACATTCCCTTTTGGGTCTCTTTTTTCCCAGTCCATCGTTTCACATCTGTCTTCCTACCACTGCAGGCTGCATCTCCCCGTTTAGTAGGCAACCTAGAGTTCTTGAGGGAGGGACGGTTGGCGTGTGTCTGAGCCATTTGACGGTTACTTTCTTCCACAGGGTGGACCAGATTGTGGGGCGGGGGCCCGGGGACCGGAAAGCCCGAGAGAAGGGAGAGAAGGGGCCCTCTGACACGGACGCGGTGGATGAAATCAGTATGATGGGACGCGTGGTCAAGGTGGAGAAGCAGGTGAGTATGGGATGGAGTTTCGTTCGTATGGCGGAGCTGGTCGTCGACCAAGAAGCTCCCGGGAGGCCGCGGGGACCAGCACAAGGGGAGGGTGGACTTCTCGGAGCCGCAGCCCAGACCACCAGCCTGGGAGGCCTGAGCAGGGTTCACGCATCCTAGGTCCCACGGGTCCCCGTCCCACAGATTGCCCCGCCTCCCAGGAAGCCCGCCCATTCCTGCTAGACGACGCCGATAAACCCACCCTCTCCTGCCAAGCCCCGTCTCCAGGTGGCTGTGGTCTCAGATAAGCCCGTCTAAATTTCTAGTACTGCCATGTAACCCCGCCTCAGTTGTCTGTCTCTAGCTCCCGGACTATTCCAATCAATCACAACTAGATTTCCCTCCGGGAATGAACCCCCCAGCTTCCCACCTTCGTCCCGCCCTCCGGCCAACTCCGCCTTTTCTGTCGCCCCTCGGGTGGGAAGAACCGCGTCTCCCAGAAGTGTCCCTCCCCGGCCAAGCCCCGCCTCCTGACAGCACCCCTCCCCAAGCCCCGCCCCAGCCCCAAGCCCCGCCCCCAGCCGCGCCCCGTCCCCAGGTGCAGTCCATCGAACACAAGCTGGACCTGCTGTTGGGCTTCTACTCGCGCTGCCTGCGCTCGGGCACCTCGGCCAGCCTGGGCACCGTGCAAGTGCCGCTCTTCGACCCCGACATCACCTCCGACTACCATAGTCCTGTGGACCACGAGGACATCTCCGTCTCCGCACAGACGCTCAGCATCTCCCGCTCGGTCAGCACCAACATGGACTGAGGGGCTTCTCAGGGGCGGGGCAGCACACGGCCAGCCCCTGGGCCTGGCGGTCGGACCCGCACTCTGAGGCCTCCGGACTCCTCTCTTACTTGAACTTGCTCCCTTGCGGGGAGAGAGGCCACACGCAGTATTGAGCTGCCTGGGTGGGGGAGATATTCGCCATGGGGGTGCCAGCGACCCGCCCCATCTCAGGAGCGTGAGATGACAGGCCGCACGGAGGGCGGCAGCAGCGGCTGCCCCGCGGCTTCTGGGCCCCCCAGTGCCCTGCCCGTTCCATCAAGGCCCGACATGGCCCACCTGGCAGGGGCACTGACCCGGGAGTGGGAGTGGGGCGCTGGGGTCCTGGGCCCTGACCCAGCTTCCAGCTATGCAAGGTGAGGTCTCTGGCCCGCCCTTCGGACAGAGCAGGGAAACCCTCCCGCCAAGTCCCCGCCCCACTTGGGGGTGGGCCCAAGGTGCCTCTAGGTACCCACAAGCATAGGACCCTGCCACAAGGCAGCTGGACACCATATATGCAAACTATGTTAAATATGCAATTTGGGGGACCCCTATGGGGTCCCTCTGCCCCTCCCTCATTGGGAGATGGGCCCCCAGCAATAGCTGGTCTCAGGCTGCTTGGCCATGACCCCCATCCCTGTTCTTTGGCTTATCACCCGCTCCTCACCCAGCATGGGGTCTGTTTCTCCCTTGCCTCCCCTACCCATTGGCAGGTATCCCCTCCCAGGGGCTCCTTCTTCCTGCTGGATGTCCACTCCCCTCCTTGGCCTACCAGACACCTTACAGCACAAGTTTCTGTATTTGCCTCCAAATCTCCCACGGACAGTGCTCCCATGGTCACACAAACTTTCCCCCAACATGCAGAAAGCCTCTCACGCGCACAGACACACACAGTCTCACACACACCTGGAGATGTGCGCACACAGCCGGTCAGCCTTCCTTGGGGTTCTGCAGCTGATGCTAATGGACTGGCCCTGCAGGGTGACGTCCACTTAAGAGGAAGCCTGCCACTCGATCTGAGTAGGGCAGGGAGCTCCAAAGTGGCCCCAGGCCTCTCTAGGCCTTACCTCCGAGTTTCACCTGCTTCCCTTTCTCAAGAACCTCTACTTCTCACTGGTCCAGGAGCCCGAACTGCTGCTTCTGCTGCCCCACAAGGACCCTCCCTGGCATCCCTACAGCACAACTCAGGCCTAAGCCCCTGGGGCTTGGACAGCACTGGAAAAACCCCAGGCCCTTCCCCAGGATGGTTACCAGGCCTGCTTCCACTAGACCTACCCCTTTCCTAGTACTCTCACTCCTGGAGAGAATAATAATGCATCTAGCTGCTCTAATCTGTTGGGCCCCAGCTATGCACCTGGCACCCACAGGCCCTGTGTCCCCTCCTTCTGCACATCATTCTTCATTTCAGTTGGCAGCCCCCCATTCTGGCATAAGCCCCCCCCCACTGCCAGGCCCCCAGCACCTCTTTGGTATCCCGACCCTTCTATCCCTCTATTGCGAAGCCAATGCAGGGAGCAGGAGGGGGATGGGTAGCAGACTGATGGTGACCCTCTGTGGGGCGCCAGGGAATGAGGAGGGGCTCAGACCCAGCAGCCTGCATCTCATGACTGGGGACCCGCATGCACCAGCGCCAGGGCTGGGGCTGGATCTTGTGCAGCCCCATGGTGCCCAGCCTCTGCCCCAATGTCTCCTCTGCATGTGACCGTCATGCCCTGGATGGAGCCTGTCCTGGCTCTCCTCACCTGCACTGCACTGTCCCCAGAAAGCCACCCTCTAACCCCTCAGAGACAGAGCTGTGGAGAGGGTCAGGAGAATGGGATTAGCCTATGACCAAAGGAGATTTGGGATGAAGCCCTCCCTCCTTTCACAATCAAGGTCCCCCCACCAACCCAGTCCTCGGATATGCAAGTACCTCACTTTGTTAACTTATTAACTTATTGGTTTCATTAAAGTTTTCAGTAGGAGGTGGTTGCTTTTGGCTGTTCAGTGGCGGCGGGGTGGGGTACGTGGTCTGGGGGTGGGGATGAAGAAATTTGGATTAGTCAGCACTCTTCGGTCCTGAACAACAAAAACCTAACCAATTATAGCTTAAGGAAAGAAAAAGAAGGAAGGAAGGAAAAGAAAAAAGAAGAGAAGAGGAGAGAAGAAGAGAAAAGAGAAGGGAGGGGAGGAGAGGAGAAGAGAAGAGAAGAGAAGAAAAGGAAAAAAAAAAAGAAAAGAAAAGAAAATGGAACTTATTAGCTCGGATAACTAAACTGTCGGGAGGGTAGAATGGTTTTCGGCACAGCTAGAGCTAGGTACATAACATGTCAGGGATCTGCCTTCTGTCTCAGCCTCCCTCTCACGCAGGCTGAACTCTCATGATGACCCCTGGTGCTTACACATTTACTTTCTCCTGGCTTAGGGCCCCAGTGAAAAGTGAGTACTGGTTTGCTAATAGTTAGTGTCAGTCAGGGTCCACTTAGGAAAACAGAAACTAGGCAAGGTTTTCAACAAAGAGAATTTACAAAAGGGGCTGGATTGCACTGCTGTAGGAGGGTGCTCAAAGAGCAAAAGGGGGCACTTTTTGGCTGCTCAGTGGGTTAAACCTCTGCCTTTGGCTTAGGTCATGATCTCAGGGTCCTGGGATCAAGCCCTGAATCTGGCTCTCTGCTCAGCAGGGAGCCTGCTGCCCCCTCTCTCTCTGCCTGCCGCTCTGCCTGCTTGTGATCTCTGCCTGTCAAATAAATAAATAAAATATTAAAAAAAAAAAAAAGAGCAAAAGGAACACTAGGATAGATGAGAGGAGATTCTTGCAGGAAACAGCTGCTCCTAGGGCTGCAGGAATAAAGGGGAGAACCTGGGGTTCGCAGAACCCACAGGAGTCCTGTCGTGTTGGGGCTCAGGAATCTGAAGAGGGATTCTGTTTGGCTGGTGCTCGTACCTCTTGCGGGGTACAGTGAAGCTTGTTTTGGAGTGCAGGAAAACAGCTGGAGGCTGGCATTGGCCGTTGGCATTAGGCTGCACTGATAAGCTTACAAGCAAAGGAAGGAGGAGTCTCCACTCCTCCTGCCTCCCAACCTTTCCCTAGTGCCCCTTATTGTCAAGGTCAGCTGACCAAGGTCATGTGGTTTGCAGAGTCCCAGCCCCAGGACCACAGAGCAGAGTATAGAGGCTGTGTTTGGAACGCTAAGACAGCAGCTTCATAACTGGCGCAGTCCACCCTTCTGGGCCCTCAGTATCCATACACATCATTCCACACACAGTTGAACCTCCATATGACAACAGTAGCTTCCACCCAATCAGATGAAACTACCCTGCATACAAATGAAGACACGAACCCTCTCCCCACAAACAGGAAAAGCACAGAGTCCCACCGTCCAACAGATGTATCCATCTCCAGGAGTTCGCCACTGAATCCATATGTGGATGATGTTAATTACTTTCATTCAGTCACACGCCCACCGACAACTAAACAGTAAACTGTCAAGTTTGCAATCACTTACAATCTTTATATAAAATAATAGGGGAGGAGGAGGAGGGAGGAGGAAACGAATTGTTTAATATACAACACACACACACACACACACACACACACACACACATTTACCCAATTAGCAAAATATTTATTTTTTGTATACATACACTTACTCAACTAACAAATACCTATCTATCAACGATGGCACTGGGATCAGTTACCAGAAGGAGGAGTCCTGTACTTACACATATTTTCTTCCTTGCTTGGTGTGTGTGTGTGTGCGTGTGTGTGTGTGTGTGTGTCTTCGTAATTCTCTTACCTATAACTGCCGTTAGCCAGGACATCAGCCAGTTGGGGTTCTTGAGATGGTAGGGTGACCCAAATAATCTATCCTGGAGGGTCTGAGTCTTTCATGATCCTTTGGGGTGCCAAAGCTTTTCGCTAACTTCTACTATTGTCTAGGAATTACTAAGAGGGGCCCCGAAGGATCCCTGGGTTCTAGATATAGTCCTCCCCATCCTTACTGTGCCGCAGCACCCCAAGACCCCTTTGGTGGAGAGGACCAGTCAGACAGCCGGTAGAGTAACTCTTTCTATGCCTACTGGTTTAGTGGCGTGAGATATCCAAAATGGCCAGTTAGAAGTTTCCACTTCCAATTTAATGAAAACTGTTTTCTTCCCTTCCTTTGCAAATGAAGACCTCCAAAGCTAGAGGAGCCCAGCAGCAAAAGGTTTGTGAGTGGGCACAGGAGGCTGAAAAATGTCCACCCAAGGATATCAGAGCCTAATCTCTGGAAACTTTAAATGTTCCCTTATAAGGAAAAAGGATCTTTGTAGATGTGATTAAGTTATAATCTTGACATAGGGAGATAATCCTGGATTATCCAGAGGCCCCTAAATCCCATTGTCAATGTCCTTTTGAGAGAGAGAGAGCCAGAGGCAAATCTCCTGCACAGAGATGAGGAGGAGGCCCTATGAAGACAGAAACAGAGACTGGAGGAGTGTGGCCCCAGCAGAGGCCCACAGCCACCAGATGCTGGACAAGCCAAGGAATGATTTTCTGCTCTGCTAGCGTTCTGGAGGGAACACCGCCCTGCAGATGCCTTGATTTAGGTCCCGTGAAGCTGATGATGAATTTCTGGCCTCCAGGACTAGGAGACAATAAATTCTGTTGTTTTAAGTCACCCAGTTTATGGTAATTTGTCATGGCAAATACAAGAAACTAATCCTGTGGGTTATTTGGTGTAGTAGTGAGAGAAGCTATTGATTGCTGGAACTGTAGATTTTGGCTGTGTTAATGAGACTAAATCACTGTACCCTCTAGGATGGGAAGGCCCCAGGGAAACCACCTGGCACCAGGCAGCCAGAAGAATCCCTACAGAAGAAACATATATTGGGTATTCAGTATTTGTCCCTGCCGGGATGGTAGATCGGACATACGGTGGTGGCATCAACCAGGTCAGCTTTGGTGGGGCGAGTCCACACTGTTGAACCTGTAAGCACTCCCCATGCTTGCCGCCATGACCACACTGTGCAGACGTGGGTTGGGCAAGCACAGGAGGAGTTGCAGAAGGAGGCCAGCTGGTGTCCGTGGGCTATGCCATCTTAGCCATCCGATTGTCAAGAGCCTCCCTGTAGTGGGACAGAAATACCTTTACGCTCTGTGGCCATTTCTGGAAGTTCACCTAAATCCTTCAACTCTGTGCTTTCTAAGTCGCTTGACCATGCAGCCAAACCATTAGCCACCGCCAAGAGAGCAGTGTGGATCCAGTACCAAATATACTGAAGGGTGAGTAGGATTAAGCCAGGCTTGGGAACCGGCTGGTGGTGAATGTTTCAGCTAGAGAATACGGCATGGGTAAGGGTCCAGAGGCACCATGTACCGCTGGTACAGTCCCACAGAAGTCCCTGTGGGGGTTCCAGAGAGCAAAGGAGAAACTGATGCAAGGAGAGTCTTTGGAATTAGACAGAGGTCAAGGTCTACAGATTTATGATTCCATAAATCATTCCAAAAAGATAGGACTTAACTGTGAGGGCATTTGGGAGCCAACGGAAGATGTTGAGCTGGGGTTAAACCAGGAAAGATTTCCATTTTAGAAAGTTTTCTTCCTCGGATAGAAGAGGGGTTTGAGAGAGCAGGCCTGGGTGCTCCCTGTTGGAGACTGCTGCGGTAATCCGAGCAGGAGATGTTGTTAAGCTAGACAAGTCCCACAGCATTTCACTAATTGAGTAAATGTCCGTGGAGCACCTGCTGTACATCAGGTCCTGGCTCAGCACAATACACGGGACGAACAGACGTAGGAGGCCCTGTTCTGGCCCCGAGGTCATCCTGCCCCTGGGGGAAACAGATGCGTATTATCCAATGCACACGCTGTTCTTTATCTTCTAAGTTTGCCTGGTTCAGCAAGGAGGGTTTGCAGGTGGCCTTGGGAGTCTCCAAACAGTCATCAAATACGGCCTTGAGAGCAGATACGATTTTACTTGGTGTGTCATTTATCTACTGCTATGCAACAACTCCCCTTACATCTTAATAGCTTCAAACAACAAACCATTTTATTTGCTCTTGATTCGGTGCATTAGCAATTTAAGCTGGACTCAGCCGAGCTGGTCTCACCTGGGATCCTGACGTTGTCGCAGCTTGACTGGGACTGGATGGTCTGAGATGACCTCGCTCGCGGGCTATCAGTGCCCTGGTTGGTCCATGGATAGGATGGCTTCCGTTCGCTCCACGTGGCTTATCAGCCTCCAGTAGATTCCACTGGGCTTCTTCACGGGACAAGAAAGCAGAAACAGAAGCAGAGGGCCTCTTAAAGGCTCCACTTCAGAAGCTGTACCAAGCAGCCTGGGACTGCTCAGCTCATCTGGGCTGCTCTGAGTCTGTTGCAATTTTTATACTCTTGCAGATCAAAAGACCCCATGCTACAGATTTCCCAATTTGGATAGCTTATTTGATGTCCTTTGAAAAGTTCCAGTCACCGAAACTTTGCTTTCCCTCTGAGAAGTTGAGGGGTCCATTAACCCCCTTCCACCCACCTCGTGTGTGCAACAGGATTGTGAAAGCTGTTCTCCTGTCGTATGAGATTTCTGGGGCTGCAGTAACCAATGTTACAGACTGGGTGACCTTTTTTTTTTTTTTTTTTGAAGCCCCAGAAGCTTTGCTACAACTTAACCTATTTGGAACTCCAGTATGAGAGATAAAAATCAGTGCATACAAACTGAGCGTGTGACCAGCATTTGGCTGCAAACAAAATAAGTCAGATCTGTCTCCCTGATGTGTTCTTTAACAACTGTAGTAGACTGTATCATTTGTCTGAAAGTCCTTCTTCCTTCATCGTTGCCATGGCTACTTTGGGCAGAGTATACTTCCCTACCTGCCTTACAGTGGGTTTCCTACAAACAGATGCTGAGACCGAGCGGTGCACAGCAGCCTACTGGGGAGTGCTCTGGGGAGATGCTTCTGTGGGAACGTCAGGAAGGCACGATGGGGCAGAGGGAGAAATTGATCTGTGATGCAATTTCAGCGGAGGCATCTGCTGACATTCAGGAGCTCTGGAGCTCATGTAGCCCTTCAGGGTTGTGCCAAATTCACAGAAGGAGGCAGGCCTTCGTTTCCATGCTTCGGGCGATCACTGGCCATGAGCTGTCCCTGGGAGGGCATGACTTTGAGTGAGGTGGTTCTCTATGGCCAAGGGCCGTTCTCAGTGAGTGATCCAGCAGCTGGAGAATGGGTACATGGGTCCTGAAGGGATCTGAGCATCTCAGCATCCACTGTACCACCTCAGGGACTTTGCCCTTGGCCATGGGATTGACTTTGGCCCGTGGAATGTCAGGGGAAAAGGACAGTGTGCGTGTTCCAAGGTAAGGCCCGAAGAGGCATGGCAAGTTCCTCTTGGTGTTTCCTCCCTCCTCCACGAGAAGACTCAGATAGCTATTGTTCCTTCATCTGGAGTCCAGAATATAGGCAGGCAGGGCAGACCTGAACCAGGCTCAAAGTCAGGAGTCGAGCTTGACCCAGCCCATATCAGCTGAACTGCCATTGACCTACAGACTCAGGAGTGTGAGATACTTGATTTTGTATCAAAATCAAAGTCACTGAGATTTTGGACTTGCTTGTTTCATAGCATTATCACAGCAAGACCTGACTAAAGCAGCTAGTAAGGTGGATTGTACAGGAAGCAGTGAGTCCCAAGGTTTACAACGCATATCACAAAGCAGAACATTCTTTAAACTCCCCTTACATACCTTTATTTTTGCCCCAGTGGCGTCTGTGGAAAGATTCTTCTTCGTCTTCCTTTTCCTTCTCCTTCTTCCTCTTCCTCTCCTCCTCTTCCTCCCCCTCCTTCCCTTTGCCTTCCTCCTCCTCTTCCTCTTTTTCTTTTTCTCTCCCTCCTCTCTCCCCCTCCTCCTCCTTCTTCCTCTTCCTCTCCTTCTCCTCCTCCCCCTCCCTCCTTTCTCCTCTTCCCTCCTCCCCC
>NW_022632400.1:0-11877 GCF_010015895.1 Lontra canadensis | reverse complement strand
TCAAGGTCAATCTCTTTCTCTTCTTATATGCTGCCCCACCTCCCCCCCGTGGCTCAATCCCTCGGCGGCACATTCTGGCCCGGCAACTTGGAATGGAATCTCACTCTCATGCCTCCATGTCTGTCTGTGTCCAGAAAGCCTCTTTTCATCCCCGCCCCCCTTGCCTTTGGGACTGGAATGTACCACTCTCCAGACTTGCCCTCTGAACTCCCCAGCTGAGAGCCCCTTTCTCATCATCCCAGACCACTGTCTCCATTCCTTGACATGGCCCTCGTCACCCCATAATTGTGTGTCCTGTCTCCCACTGAGACAGGAACAGGGCTCCTGAGATTAGGGATTGGGTCTCATGCCTCTTTGGGTGCCCAGGTGGCGCTAACAAGCATTTTATGCAGTGAATGCAAAAATGCCTTCCCCCTGGCCGTCTTGATCACCAGGGTTCACAGAGGCTTGCCCTGTGTCCCAGCTAGCAGGGAGAAACCAGACCCAGCCCCAGGCCTCCCAGGCTAATGCTACTGCAGATACAACCACATTTTTAAAAACAACAACAACAACACAAAAACAAAGAGACATCAAGGGGATGGGAGTGGAACATGGTGGGAACATGGTGGGAGGCTGGGAGACCCAGCAGAGGCTGTTTGCAGTGACCCAAGCAGAAGGTGCCCTCATGCTAAGCTAAAGGTTAGCAAAGGGATGGAAAGCGGGCTGGAAAAGAAACCCTTCCCGCTGAGACCCCCTCTCCCGACAGGATCCTGAAATTCCTGGTGGCCAAAAGGAAATTCAAGGAGACGCTGAGACCATACGATGTGAAGGACGTCATCGAGCAGTACTCGGCAGGGCACCTGGATATGCTGGGCCGGATCAAGAGCCTGCAGGCTCGGTGGGTGCGCTCGCAGTGAGACCGTGGCCTCGGCCGCAAAGCGAGGACTGCGAGCTGAGCGGCCCCCCACCCTCCCCAGGCCCGCGCCCGAACAGAGCCACGGGCGCCCCCTAGAGGCCTCAGGGGGAGCTGGAGTTTCTGGCCTGGGCAAGGCTCTGGCTTGCTGCAAGCCACTGAGGACTCACCCCGCACCTGTCTTGAGCCAGAAGAAGGAACCAGCCTCACGTCCTCTGTGTGATCCCTACCAACCTGCACTCCCCGGGGGGATGTCTTTAGATGGCTGTTTCCTGGTCCTGAAATAATAGGAGGACTAAAATAATTAGTGATCTCCCATCTACCAAGGGGATAGGCAAATTGTCCTCAATGCTGCCCCCCCTCTTGCCTGTGGAACCCTCCCGCACCTCTTCTCTCCACCCAGCACATAAGAAGAATTCTTGCACCAAGACCGTAATCACCCACACCTTGCGCTTCTCCTGTAGCCGGCATTCTCACTGCCATTCATTCACCTGTTCTCTTAAGAAATAGTCATGGGGCTTTTGTTACTTGCCAGACAGTGGGGCTCTGGTGGAAAGCAAGAGTCCTGGCCTCATGCCGCTTTTATTCTAGTGGAAGAGAACAGATGATAAATAAATGAAACTAGACCATGTCAGATGGTGATCAAGCCTAAGGAGAAACATAAGGGTTAAGGTGTTGGGGTTTGTGATTTTAAATAGGTAAAGAAGGTCACATTTGAGGAAAAAAGTGAAAGGTGGGGCAACAGCCCTGTGACTGTTTAAGTAAAGAGTTTTCAGAGGCAACAGCAAGAGCAAAGGCTTGGGCAGGTGTCCTAGGGTGTTGTTTAAGGAGCACCAAGGAGCCCAGTGTGTCTGTTGTGGCCTAAGAGCAGTAGGCAAGGTCGGAAGATGAATGGCCCTTGGGCTGTATAAGGCCCCGTGGGCCACAGCACACACACTGGCATTCACCTAGGGGGAGCTGCAAGCCTTGGAGAGGTTGGAGCAAAGGATGGACAAGATCTGAGCGTATTTTTAAAGGAGCACCGAAGGTGTTGTGCTGAGGATGACCTATACGGAAGCGAGGGTGGAAGCAGGGCGACCAGACAGGAGACTGCGTCAGACGTGCAGGCAAGAGATGATGGGGACTTGGACGAAGGGGGCAGCAGTGGAGGGGGTGGGAGAAGTATGCAGACTCCAGATAGATTTTAAAGGTAGAGCTGGTAGGGTTTTCTGATGGGGTATAAGAGAAGAAAAGAGAGTTAAGGCTGAAGCCAAGGGTTATGGCTTGAGCAACAGGAAACAACAGGAAAAAGTTGCCATTTGTTGACACAGAGAAGCCAACAAGGGCAGCATGTTTGGCTCAGGTGAGCTGGGAGGTGTTGGGTTATGAAGCCAAACGGACATCCACGGGAGTGTTGCTGGGGCAGTTAGACTGCGCAGTGTGGACTTCAGAGGAGAGCTGTCAGCTGGAAATACAGATTTGTGTCAACAGGGTACAGAGGAATTGCAAATCTGGAACTGAAGACATCACCTTGTGAGAGTGCAGAGAGAAAAGAGGTCCTAGGAGTGAGCCTTGGGTCCTGCAGTGTTTCGTGGAGGTAAAGGAGGAGAACCAGCAAAGGAGAGGGAGAAGGAGAGGGAGAAGGAGAGGTCCGTGAGGTAGGAGGATAACTGGGAGAAGGTGGTGTTTGCGACCCCACATGAAGGATATGTGGGAAGAAGGGTGACCAGATGTGCCGAGGGCTGGAGTGCTGCTAAAAGGTCAAGTATAATGAGGCCTGAGAGTTGACCATGGAATTTAGCAACACGGAGGTCATTTGGGATCTTGACAACAGTAGTTCTGGTGAGATGGTGGGAATGAAAGCCTGACTGGTGTAGGTTTAAGAGAGAAAGGGAGGAGAGAAATTGGACAGCGGGCCGAGATAATGCTTTCAAGAATCACGCTGTAAGGGAGAGCAGAAAAATAAGGTCGGACCAGCTCCAGCCTTGTCCACCTTATAACTTACATTCCCTTTTGGGTCTCTTTTTTCCCAGTCCATCGTTTCACATCTGTCTTCCTACCACTGCAGGCTGCATCTCCCCGTTTAGTAGGCAACCTAGAGTTCTTGAGGGAGGGACGGTTGGCGTGTGTCTGAGCCATTTGACGGTTACTTTCTTCCACAGGGTGGACCAGATTGTGGGGCGGGGGCCCGGGGACCGGAAAGCCCGAGAGAAGGGAGAGAAGGGGCCCTCTGACACGGACGCGGTGGATGAAATCAGTATGATGGGACGCGTGGTCAAGGTGGAGAAGCAGGTGAGTATGGGATGGAGTTTCGTTCGTATGGCGGAGCTGGTCGTCGACCAAGAAGCTCCCGGGAGGCCGCGGGGACCAGCACAAGGGGAGGGTGGACTTCTCGGAGCCGCAGCCCAGACCACCAGCCTGGGAGGCCTGAGCAGGGTTCACGCATCCTAGGTCCCACGGGTCCCCGTCCCACAGATTGCCCCGCCTCCCAGGAAGCCCGCCCATTCCTGCTAGACGACGCCGATAAACCCACCCTCTCCTGCCAAGCCCCGTCTCCAGGTGGCTGTGGTCTCAGATAAGCCCGTCTAAATTTCTAGTACTGCCATGTAACCCCGCCTCAGTTGTCTGTCTCTAGCTCCCGGACTATTCCAATCAATCACAACTAGATTTCCCTCCGGGAATGAACCCCCCAGCTTCCCACCTTCGTCCCGCCCTCCGGCCAACTCCGCCTTTTCTGTCGCCCCTCGGGTGGGAAGAACCGCGTCTCCCAGAAGTGTCCCTCCCCGGCCAAGCCCCGCCTCCTGACAGCACCCCTCCCCAAGCCCCGCCCCAGCCCCAAGCCCCGCCCCCAGCCGCGCCCCGTCCCCAGGTGCAGTCCATCGAACACAAGCTGGACCTGCTGTTGGGCTTCTACTCGCGCTGCCTGCGCTCGGGCACCTCGGCCAGCCTGGGCACCGTGCAAGTGCCGCTCTTCGACCCCGACATCACCTCCGACTACCATAGTCCTGTGGACCACGAGGACATCTCCGTCTCCGCACAGACGCTCAGCATCTCCCGCTCGGTCAGCACCAACATGGACTGAGGGGCTTCTCAGGGGCGGGGCAGCACACGGCCAGCCCCTGGGCCTGGCGGTCGGACCCGCACTCTGAGGCCTCCGGACTCCTCTCTTACTTGAACTTGCTCCCTTGCGGGGAGAGAGGCCACACGCAGTATTGAGCTGCCTGGGTGGGGGAGATATTCGCCATGGGGGTGCCAGCGACCCGCCCCATCTCAGGAGCGTGAGATGACAGGCCGCACGGAGGGCGGCAGCAGCGGCTGCCCCGCGGCTTCTGGGCCCCCCAGTGCCCTGCCCGTTCCATCAAGGCCCGACATGGCCCACCTGGCAGGGGCACTGACCCGGGAGTGGGAGTGGGGCGCTGGGGTCCTGGGCCCTGACCCAGCTTCCAGCTATGCAAGGTGAGGTCTCTGGCCCGCCCTTCGGACAGAGCAGGGAAACCCTCCCGCCAAGTCCCCGCCCCACTTGGGGGTGGGCCCAAGGTGCCTCTAGGTACCCACAAGCATAGGACCCTGCCACAAGGCAGCTGGACACCATATATGCAAACTATGTTAAATATGCAATTTGGGGGACCCCTATGGGGTCCCTCTGCCCCTCCCTCATTGGGAGATGGGCCCCCAGCAATAGCTGGTCTCAGGCTGCTTGGCCATGACCCCCATCCCTGTTCTTTGGCTTATCACCCGCTCCTCACCCAGCATGGGGTCTGTTTCTCCCTTGCCTCCCCTACCCATTGGCAGGTATCCCCTCCCAGGGGCTCCTTCTTCCTGCTGGATGTCCACTCCCCTCCTTGGCCTACCAGACACCTTACAGCACAAGTTTCTGTATTTGCCTCCAAATCTCCCACGGACAGTGCTCCCATGGTCACACAAACTTTCCCCCAACATGCAGAAAGCCTCTCACGCGCACAGACACACACAGTCTCACACACACCTGGAGATGTGCGCACACAGCCGGTCAGCCTTCCTTGGGGTTCTGCAGCTGATGCTAATGGACTGGCCCTGCAGGGTGACGTCCACTTAAGAGGAAGCCTGCCACTCGATCTGAGTAGGGCAGGGAGCTCCAAAGTGGCCCCAGGCCTCTCTAGGCCTTACCTCCGAGTTTCACCTGCTTCCCTTTCTCAAGAACCTCTACTTCTCACTGGTCCAGGAGCCCGAACTGCTGCTTCTGCTGCCCCACAAGGACCCTCCCTGGCATCCCTACAGCACAACTCAGGCCTAAGCCCCTGGGGCTTGGACAGCACTGGAAAAACCCCAGGCCCTTCCCCAGGATGGTTACCAGGCCTGCTTCCACTAGACCTACCCCTTTCCTAGTACTCTCACTCCTGGAGAGAATAATAATGCATCTAGCTGCTCTAATCTGTTGGGCCCCAGCTATGCACCTGGCACCCACAGGCCCTGTGTCCCCTCCTTCTGCACATCATTCTTCATTTCAGTTGGCAGCCCCCCATTCTGGCATAAGCCCCCCCCCCACTGCCAGGCCCCCAGCACCTCTTTGGTATCCCGACCCTTCTATCCCTCTATTGCGAAGCCAATGCAGGGAGCAGGAGGGGGATGGGTAGCAGACTGATGGTGACCCTCTGTGGGGCGCCAGGGAATGAGGAGGGGCTCAGACCCAGCAGCCTGCATCTCATGACTGGGGACCCGCATGCACCAGCGCCAGGGCTGGGGCTGGATCTTGTGCAGCCCCATGGTGCCCAGCCTCTGCCCCAATGTCTCCTCTGCATGTGACCGTCATGCCCTGGATGGAGCCTGTCCTGGCTCTCCTCACCTGCACTGCACTGTCCCCAGAAAGCCACCCTCTAACCCCTCAGAGACAGAGCTGTGGAGAGGGTCAGGAGAATGGGATTAGCCTATGACCAAAGGAGATTTGGGATGAAGCCCTCCCTCCTTTCACAATCAAGGTCCCCCCACCAACCCAGTCCTCGGATATGCAAGTACCTCACTTTGTTAACTTATTAACTTATTGGTTTCATTAAAGTTTTCAGTAGGAGGTGGTTGCTTTTGGCTGTTCAGTGGCGGCGGGGTGGGGTACGTGGTCTGGGGGTGGGGATGAAGAAATTTGGATTAGTCAGCACTCTTCGGTCCTGAACAACAAAAACCTAACCAATTATAGCTTAAGGAAAGAAAAAGAAGGAAGGAAGGAAAAGAAAAAAGAAGAGAAGAGGAGAGAAGAAGAGAAAAGAGAAGGGAGGGGAGGAGAGGAGAAGAGAAGAGAAGAGAAGAAAAGGAAAAAAAAAAAGAAAAGAAAAGAAAATGGAACTTATTAGCTCGGATAACTAAACTGTCGGGAGGGTAGAATGGTTTTCGGCACAGCTAGAGCTAGGTACATAACATGTCAGGGATCTGCCTTCTGTCTCAGCCTCCCTCTCACGCAGGCTGAACTCTCATGATGACCCCTGGTGCTTACACATTTACTTTCTCCTGGCTTAGGGCCCCAGTGAAAAGTGAGTACTGGTTTGCTAATAGTTAGTGTCAGTCAGGGTCCACTTAGGAAAACAGAAACTAGGCAAGGTTTTCAACAAAGAGAATTTACAAAAGGGGCTGGATTGCACTGCTGTAGGAGGGTGCTCAAAGAGCAAAAGGGGGCACTTTTTGGCTGCTCAGTGGGTTAAACCTCTGCCTTTGGCTTAGGTCATGATCTCAGGGTCCTGGGATCAAGCCCTGAATCTGGCTCTCTGCTCAGCAGGGAGCCTGCTGCCCCCTCTCTCTCTGCCTGCCGCTCTGCCTGCTTGTGATCTCTGCCTGTCAAATAAATAAATAAAATATTAAAAAAAAAAAAAAGAGCAAAAGGAACACTAGGATAGATGAGAGGAGATTCTTGCAGGAAACAGCTGCTCCTAGGGCTGCAGGAATAAAGGGGAGAACCTGGGGTTCGCAGAACCCACAGGAGTCCTGTCGTGTTGGGGCTCAGGAATCTGAAGAGGGATTCTGTTTGGCTGGTGCTCGTACCTCTTGCGGGGTACAGTGAAGCTTGTTTTGGAGTGCAGGAAAACAGCTGGAGGCTGGCATTGGCCGTTGGCATTAGGCTGCACTGATAAGCTTACAAGCAAAGGAAGGAGGAGTCTCCACTCCTCCTGCCTCCCAACCTTTCCCTAGTGCCCCTTATTGTCAAGGTCAGCTGACCAAGGTCATGTGGTTTGCAGAGTCCCAGCCCCAGGACCACAGAGCAGAGTATAGAGGCTGTGTTTGGAACGCTAAGACAGCAGCTTCATAACTGGCGCAGTCCACCCTTCTGGGCCCTCAGTATCCATACACATCATTCCACACACAGTTGAACCTCCATATGACAACAGTAGCTTCCACCCAATCAGATGAAACTACCCTGCATACAAATGAAGACACGAACCCTCTCCCCACAAACAGGAAAAGCACAGAGTCCCACCGTCCAACAGATGTATCCATCTCCAGGAGTTCGCCACTGAATCCATATGTGGATGATGTTAATTACTTTCATTCAGTCACACGCCCACCGACAACTAAACAGTAAACTGTCAAGTTTGCAATCACTTACAATCTTTATATAAAATAATAGGGGAGGAGGAGGAGGGAGGAGGAAACGAATTGTTTAATATACAACACACACACACACACACACGCACACACACACACACCAAGCAAGGAAGAAAATATGTGTAAGTACAGGACTCCTCCTTCTGGTAACTGATCCCAGTGCCATCGTTGATAGATAGGTATTTGTTAGTTGAGTAAGTGTATGTATACAAAAAATAAATATTTTGCTAATTGGGTAAATGTGTGTGTGTGTGTGTGTGTGTGTGTGTGTGTCTTCGTAATTCTCTTACCTATAACTGCCGTTAGCCAGGACATCAGCCAGTTGGGGTTCTTGAGATGGTAGGGTGACCCAAATAATCTATCCTGGAGGGTCTGAGTCTTTCATGATCCTTTGGGGTGCCAAAGCTTTTCGCTAACTTCTACTATTGTCTAGGAATTACTAAGAGGGGCCCCGAAGGATCCCTGGGTTCTAGATATAGTCCTCCCCATCCTTACTGTGCCGCAGCACCCCAAGACCCCTTTGGTGGAGAGGACCAGTCAGACAGCCGGTAGAGTAACTCTTTCTATGCCTACTGGTTTAGTGGCGTGAGATATCCAAAATGGCCAGTTAGAAGTTTCCACTTCCAATTTAATGAAAACTGTTTTCTTCCCTTCCTTTGCAAATGAAGACCTCCAAAGCTAGAGGAGCCCAGCAGCAAAAGGTTTGTGAGTGGGCACAGGAGGCTGAAAAATGTCCACCCAAGGATATCAGAGCCTAATCTCTGGAAACTTTAAATGTTCCCTTATAAGGAAAAAGGATCTTTGTAGATGTGATTAAGTTATAATCTTGACATAGGGAGATAATCCTGGATTATCCAGAGGCCCCTAAATCCCATTGTCAATGTCCTTTTGAGAGAGAGAGAGCCAGAGGCAAATCTCCTGCACAGAGATGAGGAGGAGGCCCTATGAAGACAGAAACAGAGACTGGAGGAGTGTGGCCCCAGCAGAGGCCCACAGCCACCAGATGCTGGACAAGCCAAGGAATGATTTTCTGCTCTGCTAGCGTTCTGGAGGGAACACCGCCCTGCAGATGCCTTGATTTAGGTCCCGTGAAGCTGATGATGAATTTCTGGCCTCCAGGACTAGGAGACAATAAATTCTGTTGTTTTAAGTCACCCAGTTTATGGTAATTTGTCATGGCAAATACAAGAAACTAATCCTGTGGGTTATTTGGTGTAGTAGTGAGAGAAGCTATTGATTGCTGGAACTGTAGATTTTGGCTGTGTTAATGAGACTAAATCACTGTACCCTCTAGGATGGGAAGGCCCCAGGGAAACCACCTGGCACCAGGCAGCCAGAAGAATCCCTACAGAAGAAACATATATTGGGTATTCAGTATTTGTCCCTGCCGGGATGGTAGATCGGACATACGGTGGTGGCATCAACCAGGTCAGCTTTGGTGGGGCGAGTCCACACTGTTGAACCTGTAAGCACTCCCCATGCTTGCCGCCATGACCACACTGTGCAGACGTGGGTTGGGCAAGCACAGGAGGAGTTGCAGAAGGAGGCCAGCTGGTGTCCGTGGGCTATGCCATCTTAGCCATCCGATTGTCAAGAGCCTCCCTGTAGTGGGACAGAAATACCTTTACGCTCTGTGGCCATTTCTGGAAGTTCACCTAAATCCTTCAACTCTGTGCTTTCTAAGTCGCTTGACCATGCAGCCAAACCATTAGCCACCGCCAAGAGAGCAGTGTGGATCCAGTACCAAATATACTGAAGGGTGAGTAGGATTAAGCCAGGCTTGGGAACCGGCTGGTGGTGAATGTTTCAGCTAGAGAATACGGCATGGGTAAGGGTCCAGAGGCACCATGTACCGCTGGTACAGTCCCACAGAAGTCCCTGTGGGGGTTCCAGAGAGCAAAGGAGAAACTGATGCAAGGAGAGTCTTTGGAATTAGACAGAGGTCAAGGTCTACAGATTTATGATTCCATAAATCATTCCAAAAAGATAGGACTTAACTGTGAGGGCATTTGGGAGCCAACGGAAGATGTTGAGCTGGGGTTAAACCAGGAAAGATTTCCATTTTAGAAAGTTTTCTTCCTCGGATAGAAGAGGGGTTTGAGAGAGCAGGCCTGGGTGCTCCCTGTTGGAGACTGCTGCGGTAATCCGAGCAGGAGATGTTGTTAAGCTAGACAAGTCCCACAGCATTTCACTAATTGAGTAAATGTCCGTGGAGCACCTGCTGTACATCAGGTCCTGGCTCAGCACAATACACGGGACGAACAGACGTAGGAGGCCCTGTTCTGGCCCCGAGGTCATCCTGCCCCTGGGGGAAACAGATGCGTATTATCCAATGCACACGCTGTTCTTTATCTTCTAAGTTTGCCTGGTTCAGCAAGGAGGGTTTGCAGGTGGCCTTGGGAGTCTCCAAACAGTCATCAAATACGGCCTTGAGAGCAGATACGATTTTACTTGGTGTGTCATTTATCTACTGCTATGCAACAACTCCCCTTACATCTTAATAGCTTCAAACAACAAACCATTTTATTTGCTCTTGATTCGGTGCATTAGCAATTTAAGCTGGACTCAGCCGAGCTGGTCTCACCTGGGATCCTGACGTTGTCGCAGCTTGACTGGGACTGGATGGTCTGAGATGACCTCGCTCGCGGGCTATCAGTGCCCTGGTTGGTCCATGGATAGGATGGCTTCCGTTCGCTCCACGTGGCTTATCAGCCTCCAGTAGATTCCACTGGGCTTCTTCACGGGACAAGAAAGCAGAAACAGAAGCAGAGGGCCTCTTAAAGGCTCCACTTCAGAAGCTGTACCAAGCAGCCTGGGACTGCTCAGCTCATCTGGGCTGCTCTGAGTCTGTTGCAATTTTTATACTCTTGCAGATCAAAAGACCCCATGCTACAGATTTCCCAATTTGGATAGCTTATTTGATGTCCTTTGAAAAGTTCCAGTCACCGAAACTTTGCTTTCCCTCTGAGAAGTTGAGGGGTCCATTAACCCCCTTCCACCCACCTCGTGTGTGCAACAGGATTGTGAAAGCTGTTCTCCTGTCGTATGAGATTTCTGGGGCTGCAGTAACCAATGTTACAGACTGGGTGACCTTTTTTTTTTTTTTTTTTGAAGCCCCAGAAGCTTTGCTACAACTTAACCTATTTGGAACTCCAGTATGAGAGATAAAAATCAGTGCATACAAACTGAGCGTGTGACCAGCATTTGGCTGCAAACAAAATAAGTCAGATCTGTCTCCCTGATGTGTTCTTTAACAACTGTAGTAGACTGTATCATTTGTCTGAAAGTCCTTCTTCCTTCATCGTTGCCATGGCTACTTTGGGCAGAGTATACTTCCCTACCTGCCTTACAGTGGGTTTCCTACAAACAGATGCTGAGACCGAGCGGTGCACAGCAGCCTACTGGGGAGTGCTCTGGGGAGATGCTTCTGTGGGAACGTCAGGAAGGCACGATGGGGCAGAGGGAGAAATTGATCTGTGATGCAATTTCAGCGGAGGCATCTGCTGACATTCAGGAGCTCTGGAGCTCATGTAGCCCTTCAGGGTTGTGCCAAATTCACAGAAGGAGGCAGGCCTTCGTTTCCATGCTTCGGGCGATCACTGGCCATGAGCTGTCCCTGGGAGGGCATGACTTTGAGTGAGGTGGTTCTCTATGGCCAAGGGCCGTTCTCAGTGAGTGATCCAGCAGCTGGAGAATGGGTACATGGGTCCTGAAGGGATCTGAGCATCTCAGCATCCACTGTACCACCTCAGGGACTTTGCCCTTGGCCATGGGATTGACTTTGGCCCGTGGAATGTCAGGGGAAAAGGACAGTGTGCGTGTTCCAAGGTAAGGCCCGAAGAGGCATGGCAAGTTCCTCTTGGTGTTTCCTCCCTCCTCCACGAGAAGACTCAGATAGCTATTGTTCCTTCATCTGGAGTCCAGAATATAGGCAGGCAGGGCAGACCTGAACCAGGCTCAAAGTCAGGAGTCGAGCTTGACCCAGCCCATATCAGCTGAACTGCCATTGACCTACAGACTCAGGAGTGTGAGATACTTGATTTTGTATCAAAATCAAAGTCACTGAGATTTTGGACTTGCTTGTTTCATAGCATTATCACAGCAAGACCTGACTAAAGCAGCTAGTAAGGTGGATTGTACAGGAAGCAGTGAGTCCCAAGGTTTACAACGCATATCACAAAGCAGAACATTCTTTAAACTCCCCTTACATACCTTTATTTTTGCCCCAGTGGCGTCTGTGGAAAGATTCTTCTTCGTCTTCCTTTTCCTTCTCCTTCTTCCTCTTCCTCTCCTCCTCTTCCTCCCCCTCCTTCCCTTTGCCTTCCTCCTCCTCTTCCTCTTTTTCTTTTTCTCTCCCTCCTCTCTCCCCCTCCTCCTCCTTCTTCCTCTTCCTCTCCTTCTCCTCCTCCCCCTCCCTCCTTTCTCCTCTTCCCTCCTCCCCC
>NW_022632399.1:0-11880 GCF_010015895.1 Lontra canadensis | reverse complement strand
TTGTCCTCTGCAGATGCTCGCCAGAAAGCCTTTGGCACCTGTACATCCCACATATGTGCTATTGTCATCACTTATGTTCCAGCCCTGTTCACCATTTTTACTCATCGTTTTGGGGGACAAAACATTCCCCACCATGTCCATATTCTGATTGCTAATCTCTATTTGATGTTGCCTCCGACCCTGAACCCCATTGTTTATGGAGTCAAGACCAAGCAGATCCGGGAAGGAGTCATCAAGTTATTTTTTAAAGAAAAAGATGTCTTAGTTATGAAATAAATTCATGCATTAATATCCAAAATCAAGGAAAGACAAGAAATGTTTCAGAGGAGATTCTTGAGCATAACTTTAAAGTCAGTGGGTTCATTGCAGAAAACGATATGCATTGAATATCTACTATAATAACTGAATTATTTTTCATAAAACTCATCAATGATAAAAATTGATTAAATAAAAAAAATGTCTCCTAAACTTGAGGACTTTTTTTTCTTGAAAGGAATTTCAAATCAATGTAATTTCAAAGCTGTTTGAAAGTCATTGCATTGCTTAGATTCCTAATATGCTTTTCCCATGAAACAAGTTGCAAATGGGATGCACATGAGAAAAAAAATTCCTGATCCCATATTTGGTATTCACCCATTTTTGGCAGGAAATCCATTATAAAAAGAAGTGTCAGCATGTGTTTCTTAAGACCCTTCACTCATGTTTTAGTGACTTCATTAACCCTCTATTCCTTTCACTGCATAATTTAGTATAACTTGTTTCAGTTATGTAAACTATCTCATATCTATCTAAGCTATGTTGAATTTCCAGTATCAAGGAGAATGATTTTCATGTATTTCTATCAATACTACCTAAATAAAAGATGGAAAGATAGCAAGGGAATAAACCACAAAATCTTAAATCAATTTCCTGAAGATAATTTTAGGAGATTTTTGAAGTAGACAGAGAATAAGTCTTATAAATGGTTGTAAAGTGGTAGTAAAACAAAAACAAAAACAAAACAAACAAACAAACAAACAAAACAGAGGGAATTCACCAGAAAAATTGATAAGCATTTAGGTTTGGGTGACTTCATAGACTTTTTTTCCAACCTTAGTCACCACAGCTGAAAATCTATAATTTTTTAAAAGATTTATTTATTTATTTGACAGAGAAAGAGAAAGCACAAGAAGGGGGAGCAGCAGGCAGAGAGAGAGGGAGAAGCAGAATCCCCACTGAGCAGGGAGTCCGATGTGCAGCTTGATCCCAGGACCCTGGGATTGTGACCTAAGCTGAAGGCAGATGCTTAACCAACTGAACCACCAGGGTGCCCTAAAAATCTTCTATAATTTGCTTCCAAAGTGAAGTTGATTGCCAAAGAAAGTTTACATAATGATCAAGCCATTTACAAACACTGGCCCTGTCTCCTGTAACCAGGCCCTGTTCCCACACAGCAAAACATGGAGAACCAAGAACCTGCATTGGACACTGAACAAGCCTGAACATACCTTGTATATTGATTTCCATTCCCTGCACACTAAGGAAATCTAGCTCTGGATGAAAAATTTTTGAGTTTTGTAATTTTATTGCCAATCCAAACCTTATACCACCACTGGTAGATGTGAAATATATATTTATTAATATTTAAGTACATCATTGAAAGTAATTAGAAAAGTATGTCATTTTTCCACCAGAATTTTGAAGACAGCAATATGTAATATGGAGTTTCCTGAAGTTACATTGCACTAAAAATGTTAGTTTGTTATTACATGATATTAGGTTGATATTTTGAGGGTCTCTAGCCTGTGTAAGAGTTTGAATATAAACAGGAATGAATAATTCCCCCAACACTCCAAACACATGGAAATGCTGAATTAAATATACTTATGAAATTATAGAGTAAAACTAAAGTCAAATAAATTAATTAATAAAGATTTCAAAAATAAAAAAAATCACAGAGGCAATTAGGAATTACTCAAATGACTTCAGTGTTGGGACTTTATTGCCTGTGTGGTAAGGCTGGACAAAGTGAGAAGTCTAGAATCTGGAATGACAACATAATCTTTGATGGAAACTAAAATACCTATGCCTGCCAGCCCAAAGGAAAAAAAGTATATTACTATGATATCTACTATCTACTACCACTATGAAAATCTGAGACTATACAAATGCAACACATATCACTATAGATGAATCCAAAAAAGATAAAAACATACAAAGACATTTTCTGGCAATAGTTTTTCCCTATACATTCATTGTGTCTCATTTAACTGCTTACCCCACATTGAGAAACATATATGCCCATCTTCAACATAATGAGAAAAATTGCAAATATAGAAAACAATCAGACAGGAAGTAGGTATTAAAAGGGAGGGATAAATATATAAAGGTATATATTAATACATTTAGTCCACAAATCTTTACTAATAATTACTGTAGGTGAGGTTATGGGTGGGATGGACCTTGATTTCAGTAACTTATGGGAATTGTATATTGTACACTAGCAGTATGGTAAGAGAAGAATGCTCCCTCAGGAGGAGAGAGACACTGATCAAACTTGGCTAAAAAGTGTAGGTATAGTAATTTGTATATTAGTCTCCTCTCTGTGTCTGCATATGAGAAAGGTGAGAGAGAAAGGAAAAAAAGATATTTATAATCTGTGTTTATTGAAGAACACTGAGAATAGACAAATCCAAGTCTGGTTGAAGGCAAATAAAGAAGCAACACCATCACAGATAATAATTTTATTGTGTCTATAGTAATATCCTAGTAAGCAAGAAGGAAATGACAAGAATCACAGTTGTCTAAATTATACACTGTTAGATTAAAAAGACTAAAAAATGTTTCAAAAGTGGTGATGATTTCATATAATCTATGAAAAAGGAGAAAAATATCATAAGGACAGAAATGCCTTAGGTGGACAGATTAGAGAATGAGATACGGTAGCAGAATGGAACCAAACAATGATAAATGAGTAAAAGAAACTTAATTGGGAAGGTAAAAACATGATAAAAATTAAAATCTATGATTAAAGAGTAAGGAAAATGTTAAATTTTTCAATCAGTAATTATTGTAAATTAGTAATTACCATATACTAGAAGGATGCCTGAAGAGGAAACATAAATAACCATGGTGCAAATAAAGCAGAGCTCAGAATACTAGAACAAAAAATATGCAATGCCATAAAGAAAATAACAGGTATAAAATTAATATTGATGTATGTATGCAAGTTAAAGTGTCTATCACATATAAAGGGGAAAAAAGCACTCCAAGAGATTCATTACAATAGACAGTTAAATATCTGAACTACAGTAATGATAAAGAAAACAAATGCAGCTCACATGTAAACAGGAAATATCAGGTTACATGTAAAAGAAATAAGAGATAAGAGAAATTTTTTTAAATTTTATTTTATTTTACTTTTTCTCAGTGTTCCAAAATTCATTGTTTATGCACCACACTCAGTGCTGCATGCAATATATGCCCTCCTTAATACTCACCACCAGGCTCAACCAAATGCCCACTCCCTTCTCTCAGTTTGTTTCTCAGAGTTCAGTCTCTCATGGTTTGTCTTCCCCTCAGATTTCCCCCAACTCACTTCTCCTCTCCTTCTTCCAAGTGTCCTCCTTGTTATTCCTTATGCTCCACAAATAAGCAAAACCGTATGATAATTGACTCTCTCTACTTGACTTATTTCATTCAGCATAATCTCTTCCAGTCCTGTCCATGTTGATACAAAAGTTGGGTATTCATCCTTTCTGATGGAGGCATAATACTGCATTGTATATATGGGCCATATCTTCTTTATCCATTCGTCTCTTGAAGACCATCTTGGTTCTTTCCACAGTTTGGTGACTGTGGCCATTGCTGCTATAAACATTGGGATACAGATGGCCCTTCTTTTCACTACATCTGTATCTTTGGGGTAAATACCCAGTAGTGCAATTGCAAGGTCATAGGGGTAGCTCTGTATTTAATTTCTTAAGGAATCTCCACACTGTTTTCCAAAGTGGCTACACCAACTTGCATTCCCATCAACAGTGTAAGAGGGTTCCCCTTTCTATACATCCTCTCTAACACTTGTTGTTTTCTGTCTTGTTGATTTTGACCATTCTAACTGGTAAAAGATGGCATCTCAATGTGGTTTTGATTTGCATTTCCCTGATGGCTAATGATGATGAACATTTTTTCGTGTGTCTGCTAGCCATTTGCATGTCTTCTTTGGAGAAGTGTCTGTTTGTGTCTTCTGCCCATTTTTGAGATAAGAAAAATTATGGTAAAAGAGAAAAAAAAGAAGAGGGAAGGAGAGAAGAAGCGAGAGAAGGGAAGGAAAAGAGAGGAGATAGATGAAATAAATAAATGTCTATTTATATGCTGCAATTTTCAGGAGACTGGGATTAATTGTTTAGAATTTTTTATAAGACCATGATTATATTTAAAATTACCCATATTGTATAAAACATTTGTTTGATCAATGTCTTTTCTAAATAAAATGTCAATTTGTGAATACATAATAATTTATTACACTCTTGAAGAACATTTTTGGTGGACTCCTATGAATAACAGTACTCTGAACATTCTTGTATATGTCTTTGGGAGCAAATATTTGTACATTCTTTTGATTTAGTATGCAGGAGTGGGATTTCTGGATCATACAGTAGTTTTAGGTTCACTCTTGGTGTACAGTATAAACTATATTCCAAGGTGGTTGTACCAAATTGAACTCCTACCAAGACTATAAACTATTCACTCTACATTTTTCCCAACACTTGGTATTGCAAGTATTGTGGCATTTTAATTTGCATTTTCCTGATAACAAAAAAGATGGAATATATTTTTATAAGCTCTCCACTATTTAGATGACTCGAGGGGGGTGGCAGTTAAGACTTTTGCTCTTTTCTCTTAAAATTTTTGTTTCACTATTAAAGTATAAAATTTCTTTATATATTTGGAATAAGGCTTGTCAGTTACATATATTGCCATATATTTTCTTCCAACCTGCTCCATTTTTATTACCTTAAATTTTTTTGATGAGAAAAAATTTCTTTATCTTATTGTAGTCCAATTTTTATTTTTTTTAAGTTTTTATTTAAAATCCAGTTAGTTAACATACAGTGTAATATTAGTTTCTTTTTTATTATTATGATTTTTTTATTGTGTTCACTTAACCAACATATAGTAAATGCATTGTTAGTTTTTGATGTTCAATGATTCATTAGTTGCATATAACACACAGTGCTCAGGTGGGCAATTTAGTGATTCAGCACTTCCATACAACACAACAGTATTCATCACAAGTGCACTCCTTAATCCCTATCACCTACTTAACCCATCCTCCCACCCACCTCCCTCTAGTAACCATCAGCTTGTTCTCAATAGTTATTTTTTTAAAAGATTTTATTTATTTATTTGACAGAGAGAGAGATCACAAATAGGCAGATAGAAAGGCAGAGAGAGCGGGGGAAGCAGGCTCCCCACTGAGCAGAGAGCCTGATGTGTGACTCAATCCCAGGACCCTGAGACCATGACCCAAAGGTAGAGGCTTAACCCACTGAGCCATCCAGCTGCCCCTGTTCTCTATAGTTAAAGTCTGTTTTCTGGTTTGTCTCTCTCTTTTTTACCCCTATGTTCATTTTGTTTCTTAAATTGCGCCTAAGTCTGGATAATGCATATGAGTCTGGATAATTGCCTATAAGTGATATACCACACTTTTAATTATGGATATATTATCCAGACATAAAACCAATCAGGAAACATTGGACTTCAACTATACTTTAGACCGAATGGACTTAGAAAATTACAGAATGTTCTATCCAACAGCAGAAGACTACACATTCTCCTCAAGCATACATGAAACATTCTCTGTGATAGATTATATGTTAGGTCACAAAACAGGTCTTTTTTTTTAATTTTGTTTTATTTTTTCAGTGTTCCAAGATTCATTGTTCATGCAAGTCTTAGCAAACTTAAGAGGGGTGCTTGGGTGGCTCAGTTGGTTAAGCATCTGCCTTCAGCTTAGGTCATGATCCCAGGATTCTGGGATCCAGTCCCATGTCTGGCTCCATGCTCCATGGGGAGCCTGCTTCTCCCTCTGCTCCTCCCCCTGCTCATGCTATCTCTCTCTCTCTCAAATAAATAAAAATTAAAAAAAAAAAATACAAGAAAATCGAGGGGCACCTGGGTGGCTCAGTCGTTAAGCATCTGCCTTCAGCTCAGGTCATGATCCCAAGGTCCTGGGATTGAGCCCAGCATCCGGCTGCCTGCTCAGCGGGAAGCCTGCTTCTCCCTCTCCCACTCCTGCTGTTTGTGTTCCCTGTCTCTCTCTGTCAAATAAATAAATAAAATCTTTTTAAAAAATTACAAGAAAATTGAAATTACATTAAGTATCTTTTCTAAGCACAATGGCATGAAACTAGTTATCAGTAATAGGAGGAAGCTAGACAATTCACAAATATGTAGAAGTTAAACAATATACTCCTGAATAGCAGTGAGCCAAAAATGAAGCCAAAACATGCTTGGAAACAAGAAAAAGTATAAACACAAAGAATCAAAACTTGTGTGAAACAGAAAAAAACAGTTCTGAGAGGGATATTTATAAGTATAAATGCCTATGTTAAGAATAAAGAAAGATCTTAGGGGCGCCTGGGTGGCTCAATGGGTTAAGCCTCTGTCTTTGGCTCAGGTTATGATCCCAGAGTCCTGGGATGGAGCCCCGTATCATCGCATCATCGGGCTCTCTGCTCGGCAGGGAGCCTGCTTTCCCCCTCCACCCCGCCTGCCTCTCTGCCTACTTATGATCTCTGTCTGTCAAATAAAAAAATAAAATCTAAAAAAAAAAAAAAGAAAAGAAAAGAAAAAGAAAAAGAAAGATCTTAAATAAACAACCTAACTTTACATTTGAGGGAACTAGAAAAAGGAGAATATATTAAGATAAAAGTTAGCAGAAAGAAGGAAATAAAGGAAATCAGAGAAGAAATAAATGAACTAAAGTGTATAAAAACATTTGGAAAGACCAATGAAACTAAGAGCTGATTTTTATATGGGTGGCTAATATTATTTTAATAACAACCATTCCACTCACAGAGTCCTTGAAAGCCCTTTCCCACTTCCTGTCTCCTCCCCTCTTCTGCATTCATTTTGCCAGATGAAGGAACCACACTTTGAAGATGCCTATTGACTTGACAAGGTCACCTAGTTGCTAGGAGGCTGAACCAAACTGAAACCCTAGAGCTCTTCTGACTCCCAAACCAGTGCTCTTCTCCTGAGTCCCACCTCAGAGATAGCAAGGTCCAGAGGATGTCACTCTAAAAGAAAAAACTGATACCATAAAAATCCTAGAGGAGAACACAGCAGTAACCTCTTTGACATCAGTCGTAGCAACTTCTTTTTAGATGTTTCCTGAGGCAAGGGAAACAAAAGCAAAAATGAACTGTTGGGACTATACCAAAATAAAACCCTTCTACCCAGTGAAGGAAATAATTGACAAAACTAAAAGGTAACCTACAGAATGGAAGAAGGTATTTACCAATGACATATCTGATAAAGGGTTAGAACCCAAAGTACATAAATAAGTTATAAAACTCAACACCTAAAAAAATGAAAAATCCAATTAAAAAATGGGCAGATGATATGAACAGACACTTTTCCAAAGAAGATCTACAGATGACCAACAGACACATGAAAAGATGCTCAACATCACTCATCGTCAAGCAAATGCAAATCAAATCTACAATGAAATATCACCACACATGTTTCAGAATGGCTAAAATCAACAACACAGGAAACAACAGGTATTGATAAGGATGTGGAGAAAAAGGAACCCTCCTGCACTGTAGATGGAAAAGCAAACTGATGCACTATACTGAAGACCACATAGAGGTTCCTAAAAATGTTAAAAACAAAAATGAAAATAAAAACAAAAACTACCCTAAGATCCAGCAATTGCACTGCTAAGTATTTCCCCAAGGAATACAAAAAATAATAATTCAAAGGGATACATGTACCTTAATGTTTATAGCAGCATTATCTAAATAGCCAGATTATGGAAAGACCCCAAATTCCCATTGGCTGATGGACAGATAAAGAAGAGGTGATATATATATATATATAGAGAGAGAGAAAGAGAGAGAGAGATTTACTTAGCCATAAAAAAGACTGAAATTCTTCCATTCACAATGACATGGATAGAACCAGAGAATGTTATGCTAGGTGAAATAAATCAGTCAGAGAAAGATAAATATATATGTAATAAATGTTATAAATGTTATACATTTATACATGTATATATACACACACACATACATACATATTCAGGGTGGTGAAATGAACCATTTATTTAGTAGCTAAGAGGAAAGATTGATATTGTAGGTGCTTTAATACATTTTTTGGAATTTTATAATTATGTACTTAGACCATCATTTTATAAATTAATAAAAATGGAAAATGAATAATTTTTATGACTATCAGATCTCTTTGAATCCACATAGGGTAGGAAGACATTTACCTCTGACACACTGTTTTATAGTTTCACTCCTGCTTAAAAAGCTGATCAATATAAAATAATCTCAAAAGTCCCAAAAGATCTTAACTTCAACCAGAGCCCTCTGAGACATCAACTGTAGAGATCCAATCAGGCATAGACACTCAAGTCTGGGGAATCCTCAAAGGGTACAGCAATACTATGTAGAGGTGGAAACTGGTTGTTACAGAACTGTTAGATGCTCAGAAGTCTCAGTCATGTCTATAAACCCAGTCTTTGCTGACACTGAGGTGAGTTTGGGTGATTCCCAAAGACTTGTATTTTCCCAAAATGTAATGCTTATAGTACAAGAAATACAAGTGTTTGAGATGTGGTTGATTGGAAGCCTAGTATTTCTTCTTGACTCCAATCAGAATGGATGACCACTTATTTAAGGACTAAGAGGGAAAACAGCATACCCTTAATTGTGAAATAAATTTAAAACTACCTCAGAATTCATTGAACAAGAAGTTTGGACAATAAGGGGCTTCAATGGGAAGAACACAAAAGCTTTTGCCTTAATAGATATCTTTTTTTTTAAAGATTTTATTTATTTATTTGACTGACGGAGATCACAAGTAGGCAGAGAGGCAGGCAGAGAGAGAGGAGGAAGCAGGCTCGCCACTGAGCAGAGAGCCCGATGCAGGGCTCGATCCCAGGACCCCGGGATCATGACCTGAGCCGAAGGCAGAGGCCTTAACCCACTGAGCCACCCAGGCGCCCCACCTTAATAGATATCTGTACTCAGAACTGCTTCTGGTGGAAATGGTCTTTGTGAGCAGGTGGAAAGTAACTGAATCTGAAAAGGCATTGAGAGGAATTCCTGAGAGGGGTTTCCCTATAGAAATCATCCCACACAACCCCACTTCCAGGTGCCATACTGTGTTGATGTGAACAAGTCCAGTTGTAGGATTCCAGCTATCTCGCAGACAGGTTCTCTCTCACAGAATGAGTTTCTCTGCAAGGATACGTCCCTTGGCTAAGGACTGATTTTCTGTTACATTACACATTTATTCTTTTTCTTCCCTAGGACACAGTTAAGAACAAGATTTCTCCTCTTCCAATGTCATAATGAATTATTTCAGCTAGTTATGCCCAACAGCTATTCCTTCACTTATTTAGGACCATGGACAGAGAGTGATTAAACACATGACTTCAATGTCAAACCAACGTACATCTTGATTCTCCCAGTTTTTAAGTGTTGCCAACTTAGACTTTTAATTGAGTTGTCTTGCACTTACATTCCCTTATATATAAAATGAGGTTAATTACATGTATTCATGACATTAATATAAATTTGAATACAGGAGTCAACATGATTGAAATAGTATCCAGTAGTGGAACAGATTCTGGTGTTTTTGGTTCACTAAGGTAGTCCCTAAAAGTAGATTGATACCTGGCATGTAATCAATCAACAAATACCTGTTAAGTGAATAATATGTGTTTTAATACATAATCTGGCAATTATTGTCTATTATTACGATAGATCACATATGATCACATATGATTACTTACTAAATGCCAGACAACACTTAAAGGATCAACTCTCATTTAACCTCTATAGTCTATACTATTATTACCTTCCCTTTAAAAGCATTGTAATTGTTCAAGTCTATCCAGCTACTTAGTGTTGGAAATTCACGGAGCCTCAGCGTCTATACTTCCATGAGTAAGCATACAATAGGACTCCACTTTCGTATTTTCGGAGGGCAGACATACCTATCTAGTTTTCTTCCTTTTTATATCTAAGTTTAAAAGTAGCCCACTCAATAGCAGAATTCACATGCCTCTTCTGAGGCATGTGAATCATCTGAGATGATGGGGAATCATCTGAGAGGGATAGTGTAGACAGAAATCTTATACTGAGGGAGAAAAAGAGCTGGCACTCTGCTTGTTTATGATTAATGAGTGTAGATTAATTGCTGAGTTGTATGTTATGGCTGTTTGGAAGAGCCTGAGAATTTTTCATGATAGGCAATCTGTTTTAATTTATAAGCCAGTTATTCAGAATGAAATATTCTCCTTTGTTATCTTAATATCCTGATCTTTCAGTCTTGTGGCTATAGTATTTTCTTAGAAGGAAGCAGACATCAGTAGTGGCCTCCTATTCACACCATTCTCTCTGCAGAGGTTCCAATGGCCAACTGCTGAGTGACCTAGAATTAGCAGAAGACTTGTGAGGACTTAGCTGAATAAGATGTCCCTGTATATCATTTGAATGACAAGAGATATTTATCATTTTTTTCTGCCTAAAATATAAATTCAAGATAAGAGAATATATTTTCCTCTCTTGAAGGCCCTGGTAGCAAGCATTTGTTTTCTCAAGTTCAATTCTCTCTCTTTTTTTTCCATGTAGAATGCGACTTTATTTTTTTAAACTTAAACTCAATTAGCCAGGGAGCCTGGGTGGCTCACTCCGTTAAGTATCTGCCTTCAGCTCAGGTTATGATTTCAGGGTCCTGGGATTGAGCCCCACATCAGGCTCCCTGTTCAGCAGAGAGCCTGTTTCTACTCTCCCTCTGCCTGTTCCCCCCATCCTTGTGCTCTCTCTCTGTCAAATAAAATAAATTTAATTAATTAATTAATTAATGAAATTAGCCAACATGTAGTACATCATTAGTTTTTTGATATAATGTTCAATGATTCATTAGTTGCATAAACACCCAGTGCTCATCAGATCACGTGCCCTCCTTAATGTCCATCACCCAGTTACCCCAACCCTCATCCACCTTCCATTCCACAACCCTCAGTTTGTTTCCCAGAGTCAAGAGTCTCTCATGATTTGTCTGTAAAGTTCAATTCTCAATCACCCAATAAAATTAAGGTTCTCAAAATCTAATACTACCTTTTGCACCCTAAGTGCACAGTGACATTTGAATAACAGCAGCTCTCAACAGCTCCATTTGAATTTACGTATATTAAACATGGTAAGTTCGATCACATGGGGTTCCTTATACTGAGGTAGGAACAGTAATAACAACAGTAGTATTACTGCTAATATTTATTGAGCATTCACTATACTCTATGCACAGTTTTAGCACATTATATAAATGTATTATTGAATAATTCCAAGAAATTTCTGAGGCTGGCACAGTTACTATCCTCATTTGAGATTTAGAAAACAGAGGCATAAAATGACTAGTTGTCTGTGTCATGTGCAAGGTTAAGAACCAGAGATGGAATCTGATGATAGATAATATGACTCTAGGGAAACCACTTTTCATTTAAAAAAAAAACTCTTTCTATATTTGGTTTCTGAGCCCCCTACCCACCTTCGAGTTATTTTCTTGTCCAGGAAATCACCACTTTTAAGGAACATAGCATGCCCACCTCCTGTGAGCCATTATGTGTGGGGGAAACAGCTCCAGCCTGACCCCAGGATT
>NW_022632398.1:0-11900 GCF_010015895.1 Lontra canadensis | reverse complement strand
GAGCAATGGGTCTCACCCACACTCCAGAGGCCACAAATCACATAGGGACATGAACATCCAGATATGGGTATCACTGTCACTGGGACCAGCTTAAATCTTTCTGTCTGTCACCTGTAGAAGTCACCCTATGTGATTCTGAAAAGAAAAGTAGCCATCATTGCAAATGCTGTAGTTCACACAGAAGCCAGCTTCCTAGGATGGAGCTCGGGGCCTGCTGCCACCATCTGCCATCATGATAACTGCTTCATCATAAAGTGGGGGGTGGGGGACAAACCCCAGGACACCAGACAGCATCACGGGGCGTTGAGGGAAGAAAGTCACATTATTGAAGAGACGGGTGCACACAACCTTAAACCTTGGCAGCCTCTCTGTGGTTCTGAGAACCCGTCTGGCTTGCCTTCTAATTCAATCTGGCTCATGATTTCACAATTTCTCATAAACTAACAATGGAAATGAGCAAACGTGTTCAATTCTGGACTTGGTTTAAAAAACAAACAAACAAACAAAAACCACCCAACTCTCCTGGGATTGCTGTTTCAAACATCATCAGAAAATAGAGTCAGGGGATGAGGAGGACTTGTGTCCCAACCTTTGTTCTATTTGAAACTGCAACGACAAAGACATCCAGTAAGACTCCGCCACCCCCTTCCCCTGTGCGGCTCCCAACAAAGAAACAAACTCGAAATGTCAGTCCACTTTCAGTGCTGTTTATTCAGCTGGAGAACAAACCCGGCTGCGAGGAACCAAAACAACAGGGTCAGAAAGCTTCCCGACCCCTGAAATCCCTTGACGAGCATGTTTTTCAAAGCGGAGGACACAAAGTCAACACAAGTGACCCTCAAAAGACTCAATGTCCCTTCGTAGCTCCCGTGGCTGCCTCCTCTGCACACTGTACTTTTTGTTTTCACCTGGATTAAAGAACACTTGCCTGCGGCTGACATTTGCAACAGGGCTACCGACTCGTGGGACCAGATCATTCTGTTGTTAGCAGTGAGCTGCACAGTTAGGAAGTCAGGACCAGGGTCCCCAACAACGAAATATGGAGTCAGGACAGCTAAGGTCAAACAGAGCTGACATTCTGCTTGGCAGCCTCTGCAGAAATGACTTCGGTAAACTGTCCTAAAATAAGACAATGCACCATAAAAGCATTTCTCAATATCATGGGCAAGAGGAAGTTAAGACCTAAGCCCCCAGATGTCAGGAAAAAAACAAACAATAACAACAACAAAAACAAAAGCATTAAACAAAAACAATAACAACAACAAAAGCAAAAAAAACAAAAAAAGACTGTCATCATGGACATGAACCTAATAGGTAGACAGAACTGTGACCAAAGCCCTGATTGGCACGACCCAGCACACCCTGATTGCTTAAGAAAGTTCTGCAAAACAGCTCCTAAAAATCCTCAGTTGTTTATGGATGTCTGTGTTCAGTATACATAAACTTGTTGAGATTGCTGTATGTTAGATATGCCTGTGCACATGTATTATTGATTTAGAAAATTTAAACTTAGAAACTCCAGAGGCAACCCACTCAGGCCCCCCTCCATCTCTGGGGGCTTTGTGCTCTTACTCAATAAATTTTGCTTGCCTGCCCACCTTTGATCTGGTCTACATCTTCATTCATGAGAGTGGCATGAGTGAGACCGGCGGACACTGTGGGACTCCAGTCCTGTAACACTGTGGGCTGGGGGCTTGTCCTCTGCACCAGAGGATGCTTAGGTGTCTACCCACTGCATTCCAGGAGAACCATGCATAAGTCATGAAAAATGAATTAAGTCCCCAGACGTGGCTATGTGTGCCTCAGTGGACAAAATTGGCCCCAGTTGAGAATCACTGTCTGTGATGATGGAGAGAAAAGTATCTGCAAAAAAACACAAACACAAAAACAAACAAACAAAAAAAACCCATTCCATATTTGTTCTCTTCCACTACTAAAAAGCACATAACACACCCCAACATCATTCTTTCTGGGTCACACCATCCCTGGCCCCTGGCGTTGACATTTGATGATAATGTGAGTCTTGGTTTCACCTCAGAAAACTAACAGGGATGCTTCTTTGCAGAAATCCTATGGGAGCTGTTGTTCTGCCAGTACTCGCTGGTTCCGGGAAAGTGATTGTCCCAAATGTGATGAGCGGAACTTCCACTGGTCCTTCAAGGGGGGGGAGGCTAAGACCGCCACCCTGACCCGGCTCCCCATCTGATCTTGCATCTACTCCAATGGACGTGATGGAGCACCTACTCTGATCACATGCTGACCTTTTTGCCTCTGAGCCCAGTTCTGCCTGTACGTTCTAAGCAGCACTGCTTTCAGCTGGCCTCCTGGATGGACGGCCGTGTGCACACTTCAACTTCACTGATGCAAAATTGTCCCAGAACCTGTGGCTTCCTTAGCCTTGTTCTCACCAGTGAAGACTCGATTTTGCTGTCCCAGACATAGAAGAAGAATCACTGCTCTCTCTGACTGCAGACGCTGAGCCCTTCTCACCTTCTCAGAAAGCCCTAGTGGGCTCTTGGCTCATCATCACTTGCCAAGTACCACACTGGAGAGAGTTACCAGCATGTGCCCTGTGCTACCATTTATAGCTCATCTTACTGCATGCACAGCCCAGCATGTGTGGAAGATCTATCTTGAGCACCACACCATGCTGATGAGCTCACACATTTCCCCCCATAACCCTGAAAAATGCATAATTCCTTGGACTCCCTCAGGATTCAAGACAGAGTGTCTTATCTCCCCTGTGATAATTCATTGCCGATTGTACTTTTGTGAGCAGACCATGGGTATGGACCATCCCCCAAAATGTTCCGATGCTTGAGGTCTCTCTGAGATATTGACGCTCAAGTGTTCAAGTACAAAGTCTTGAGATTTCATGCACTGTGTTTCTCTTTCTTTCTTCCTTGCCTCCTTCCGTCCTTTCTTTCTCCTTTCTTTCTTAAATAGGTTTTATTTCTTTATTGGACAGAGAGAGATTAGCAGCAGGAGAAGGAGAAGCAGACTCCCTGCTGAGCAGGGACCCAGATGCAGGACTCGATCCCAAGACTCTGGGATTATGACCTGAGCCAAAGGTAGATGTTCAGTGGATTGAGCCACCCAGGCACCTTCATGCACTGTTTCTAATCTCATATCACATGAAGGGCATTTTATGACCATATCAAGATAGGAAATCCCAGCCAGAATAATAAAAAACAATCAACACCCCCCCACACCAGTGGAAGGACTTTATGTATATACTCTGTTGTGCACACCAAACACATGGCTTCAGCGCCCATGAAATCATTCCAAGCAAAGACACAATTTTCCCATTTGTTTCTTCTATGCTTTTATGTGGCAAATGTGTCGAATGAAAACGTGTGTCCGACCGCAGAGTGAGGAGGAGTTTTTGTAATTCCAGAGGGATTGCAGACCCAGCCATCTATAGTAAAGAGCCACAGAACTCGGGCCACCAAGATGAGGACAACACCCAACAGAAATCCAGCTGTCTTTGCCACATTTCCTGGGGGCCCTGGAAGGAAGGTCATCACATCATTCCAGGACGGAGTGCCTGATGCTAAGTCATCTTTAGAGCAGATGTGCCGCCTCTTCTGCAGCCCAGGGAGTGGTAAGTGTCTGCAATAGCAGGGATGAGATGTTGGAATTACTCAGGAGAAGCAGCACTGTAACAAGACGTGAGCCACCACCAAACAGTGCTTACAGCCTAAGTGAAAGATGAGACCCACCTTCAACATAAAACCTCCACCACTTCCTAGATGCAAGGGCAGGACACTCATGCCCTTGCCTGAATCCGCCAAATAGCTCCTCACCTTTCCCTCCATCACAGCCTCAAGTTTGGCACATGAAAACGAACCCCTGTTTCATCCCTGCATTACACTGTGCCTACGAATGCAGCCCCAAATGGTACATCTTTGTGCATCCCGTGTTTTCCTAAGAGTGTCATGGAGCTCTGCAGGCAGCTGGAGATGCAATTAAGGTGTTTACGGTACATAAAGGAACACGTCCAACTCCCTCCTGGCGTCTCTCCACACGGCGGCTGCTCCTGTTCCCCCACACTCCCGCCCCTCCAGGCCTGATGCTCTGTGGTCCCTTCCATGCTCCTGTAAATTAGCATGAATGTTATGCCTATTGTGGGAGGTCTCGAGGTCTCTTGGCTTACAACGATCAGAGCTGTCGGCAACAAAATGAAGAAGAAAACGCTCCTGGTTTTGTGAGTTTGTTTAGCTATATTTCTGGAACCGAAGGGGACCACGCCATTCATCATCCAAACTGAGATGGGAAGGGCAAAGCTTTTCATAAGTTCACAGGCACAGGTATAAATTGGGACAGCCTCAGGCAAGCAAAGACGGGTGGTCAGCCCACCACGTGTGGAGAAGGAAATGAAATAAATTGTGACATAATAATAGAATATTATTTAGCCAGAAAGTGGAAAGAAACTCTGACACATGCTACACCACCAATGAACCTGAAAAACGTTATGTGAAGGGAAAGAAGCCAGCCACAAAGGACCCCAAATTATAAGATTCCACTGGTAAGAAACGTCCATCATAGCTAAATCCAAAAAGACAGAAAGACTAGTGGTTGCTTAGGGTATAAGAATGGGGAGTGTCTGATAATGGGACTGGGGCTTTTTGTGGGGGAAGGAGAAAATTTTGGAACTAGCTCAGGGTGGTGGTTGTACAACACTGTGAATGCACTAAATGCCTGTGAATTGTGTCCTTTGGTTCATTTCATGTTTTGTCCATTTTCTTCAATGGAGAGAAAAAAGAAGTGGAACTATGGTGAGTTTTTCTCTGCTATTACGAGAGTTCAAAATTCAATATCCTGATAATCCTTATTCTACTGGGTTTTCATGAAGAGTTTCAGCTAATTACCATTGCCACAACTTATCAGCATGGCTTTATCCACATTATATTTCCTGAGAGTGCATGTGTGCACCCAAAGACGGGTTTTGCCTCATTCTGCCTCATTAAGCAACGTCCTGCCCATTACCCTTCTGTAAAGGCTACAACTCGAGCAGACCTCCAAGAACCCAAGATAGTCACTTTTTGCTCTATGCAGCTTGAGTCTTTTACAGCTGCTACCTTGGGGTTTCATATCATGGTGGTTCAAGACACATGTGCTCACCCGAATTGCATGGAAATGAGGAAATCCCAACATTGAGCAAAACCCACAAAACTTGAATAGAATCATTGTCGGAAAATGAACGTCATAATCAATTACTGCAACTTTGGCTGGTAGAGGTTGGATGGTCCATCTCTCATCATGTTTGTTGGCCAAATGGGTCAGTTTCTTGACCTTAGTTAGAAAAAGGGGCAGCTGGGTCTTTCCATAGTAAGATGGCATCTGTGTCATATTCTCAGCATGTGGAGATCCGTTGTATATGACAGTCACAGCGTGGCAGATACTTAAACCTTGTTATTGACCAAAGGTCAACAGAAAGACCACTCACTGAACTTCTACTAATCAGGCCATTGCCATTAACCTACTGAGAATGCTGAACAGAAGAGAGTCAGATGGGGATGACAGGCGTTTTCTGGGATTCCAGCCCACATTCATGCTTTGCACACCTTATACTGCAGGCATATCTTCATCACCCTTCGGAAAAGGGAGACACACATCTCCCTTTGATTAGCTATGATTCTGGATTTCCACAGAATCATTCCTAAGAATCATTCCAAAGAATGCCTTTCTATAAAAGGCAGCCATGATCCCATAAAATGTAGGCAATATTTCCTTCCCAAATATTTCGTTTTGGTAAGCAAATCTTTAATGAACTTATTTTTCTTCCCATCAAGGCATTCCATATCCAGACAGAATGAGCATTCTGGTCTACTGAATATTGGAGAGAAGGGATTCCTTGTTCAGACAGCAGCTGCAATGAGGGCCGTGCCATGGCTTTGCTGAAATGCTTCCCAGATGCCATGATGTCATATGATACAGAAAACACCCACAGCGTCCTTCTTTTGTTTAGTCTTAAACCATACCTGTGGACACAGGTCAGAAGTATATGCATAGACATGTTTGTTCATACATGTTAGAATAATTCTGGCAATGTGCTCGTGTTTATATCAAGACTTGCTAAAATTCACTAGGGCACCCACACTCTGATAGCCAACAAAATCAGGATAGTCCATAGTTCATGGACATGATTATGACTGTGCCTTCGTCTTCAACCAGTGGCAAAATATGTGTAAAACCATGTGCATGAAAGGCATCTTAAAATGTTAATTGGAAAAGATTTTTCTAGGAAAGCACTAGAAATCCTTAAATTGCTTCCCTGAGAAGGGGCACAGTTACAGAGTGGGAAGGACAAACGGTGTATGGGAGAAGTGCAGAAGAAGCAAATGCATTTGATTTACAAGGCTTTAGGGTAAAACAACAACAACAGCACACTGGGAAGTCATATTATACACTAGGGAGAGTGGGTCTTGCCAGTGCTGGTTAGACGTCACCTTTGCATGAATCACCTGGTCTTTGGTCAAAGTTAAATATAAAATATCTCAGTGAGCAAACAGTTCTGCCTAAGTGCTCTACTACCATTTTCCCAAACAGCAGAGTCTGCACACGGCTGCAGAGAGTGCCCTTGGGAGAACATGAGCTCGATTTCAGAAAAAGCCCAAGAAGATTCAATATTTCCCTCAGGATATCCCCAGGAGAACGTCCACAGGCCTGGAAACACTTAACCACCACTTGCTTATTTGAGAGAAGTCAGAAAGGATTATTGAAACAGATTGGAATGTTAAACCAAATTTACAAATGTCCTTAAACTGTTTTCATTAACCAAAAAAGATGCTGAAACAGGAAAAACAGTGAAGCTGGGAATGTAGCTGGGACTGACCCCTGACCCTCAAAGGGGAAAGACGTTGTGGGTATTTAGGAAAAAGGAAAATGTTAGATCTGAACAACCCAGAAAATGAGGAAAAGAAATGTCAAATGAAAGTGTTCTATCTATCTACCATGTCTATCAATCTATTCATTATCCATCATCTATGTATCTATTTATCTCTTCATTCAGTCCAAGAGTATTTTATTTTATTTTATTATTTGAATGTAGCTGACACAGAGTTCTATCATTTTCAGGTGCACAACATAGTGATTCCACAAGGTTATACATATGCTATGCTCACCCCAAGCCTAGCTACCATCTGTCACCATGCAACACTATTACAAAACTATTGACTATATATTCCCTGTGTTGTGTCTTTTATTCCCATAGAGGAAAGTATTTTAAAATGAACATGCTTGGAGTGTTGGAAAACAAATCAGATGTCAAAAAAAAAAAAGCATGATCAAGAACTCTTATTAGTTATGACGTCAGGGCCTTTGGTGAAATTGAAGTCATTCATCAAAGGAAGACACGGCTTGAAGTTTCTTGTGTTTATTGCACACAGTTGGAACCCTAGTGCCTATAAGCCAATATGCCACTTGTGGGTAGGGTCTAGTCAAGAAGGAAACAGGGCATGTAGGTCAAGGCTAGATCCCACAGCTTTTTGTGCAGTACTGGGAGCCATCACGCTGAAAGTGAAAGGAGATACCTTCAGGGTGGGATATTAATTCATTCTTATGGACAAAACTCTGCAGAGAACAATAAAGTATGGCAGTAAACTAGATGTCCCAGTTGCTTCTGCCCATGGAGACATTACAAATTATGATTGTTGAGTATGGGCAGCTCCTGACCTGTTATCAACACCATCAGGGAAAAAGAAAGATTAAGGAATCAGTGAAGACACAGAGAAAACTCTAGAAGCTGTCAGCTTTGAGTTCCAACTGGAACCAAATGCATTGAAACTCTTTGGATGCAATCGGATAGTGAGACATTGGCAAATAAAATACTGTAATTAGTGCACATTCAGAGGTTACTCAAGTGGCCCAAATGACATAATACAGAGAAAACTGGGATACACCCAGAGTTAAGGTTTTCTCACGAAAGCCCAGAGGATTTATGCATTGGGAGTCCAATGTCTCTGGCCAACCCCAATACTCTGTGTGGACTCATAGATTCTCAACTGTCAGATGATGAGCAAAGTTTCCAGTGGAGAAAAAAAAAAAAAAAAAACACATGGAGGAGAGGATTTCCCTGGAAACATTGCTGTTATGGGAGAGGTCAAATGTTGATTCCCAAAAGCCTGAAGTCAAACTAGCTCCTTTTGTCTTCCAGGCCCCTCTGCCTCACCCCTACAGCAGCGAGGTTGGTGACTGACACTCTTCCTGAGTCAGCGCCACACCCCCACGATTGTCCTAGAGCATGAAAAGCATGCTTTTTACTCCCCCACCCGGCCCCAATCAAAGTCGTCTAAAGCAGTTTTATTCAAAAGTCATGGCTGTGGCCCGGGCGCCGGGGAATTCTAAAGATGAATTTCCTTCCCGCAATTGTCAGAGAAATTATATTTGGTGAGCAAGCACTAGAGCTCACAACAATAAAGGCATTGTTCTTCACAACTCTGAAAGTATATCTAAACATGTATTTTCCCTAAATGCATTGTTTTAAATATAGTTGTTTTGCTCTAAAGATGGTAGTGACCTAAAGCTAAATCACAGATTTGCTGCTTCCTCCAAGAAATCTACCCTTTTGTGCACACACAGAGACTTGCTCCTGAAGGGCGTTCCTGGTGTCCGTCGTCTACAGAATCCATGCAGTAGAGGAAGAAAATATCAGGGATATCATGGAGGCATCTGCTCATCAGACATGCTGAGCTATAATCAGTTAGATTCATGCAAATGATCACATGGCAAAAGGGAATGTTAGCCTATATGACTCCTCTTGGCATTCATAACACTCATAGGACACACCTTATTGTACAGAGCTGTTCAGTGTCTACCCTAGAACAGTAGAGCTCTGAGTTCCGGAGCCTTTCCTTGATACATGGGAGATTCCCTAAGGATGACCCCCCCACTGTTTGAAATCATCCACCATGAATACCAGAGAGCTTAACCGAAATGAAATCTTTGCATTTGGAAGCCCTGACTGACTACATGTTAAAGCACATCTCCATAGTAGGCATGAATAGATATATGGTTGGTAGACAGGATGGAGAGATAGATAGATAGATAGATAGATAGATAGATAGATAGATAGATAATGGATGGATAGATAATAGAGGAATGGATGGGTGGATAAATAGATGATACAGGGATACATGGATGGATGAATGGATACATGGATGGATGGATGGATGCAGAGATAGATGATAGATAGACAGAGGGATGGATGCATAGATGGATGGGTGGATGGATAGATAGATGGACAGATAGACAAGTAGATACATAGATAATAGATTGATGTACAGATGATAGATTTCTGGATAGGTAGATAGATGATGGATGGATGGATGGATAGATAGATGTGATAAATGAATAGATAGATGGATGGATAGATGATAAATTGATAGGTGATAGATTTCTGGATAGGTAGATAGATGATGGATGGATAGATTGATAGATGGTAGATGGATAGACTATAGATAAATAGATGATAGGTGCATGGATAGATGGATGGGTAGATTGATGGATTGATAGTTGATAGATTGATAGATAATAGATGATTGTTATTTTCTCAGTCTCTCTTATGCTTTTGTCCCAATCCCTCTGGAAGAGTGTGTACACTTACAGTCACATCATGCTTATTGAAATGTGACATGTGAGAACAGGAAAGGTCATGCACATCCCAAGGAGGTACATTCCATGTGGTGCTGGCATTTGGCCGGAACCAAATACACACTTTGAAACAGCACCATCCGAGAGCTCCTCAAACCGCCTTCTATGACACTGACCTCCAGCAAAGTTAATCTGGGAAGCATTAATTCCAGGAGCACTTTACCAGTGAATCAATCACCAGCCATCATGAGCAAAGCACAGGCTCTCCCATACATGAGACAGGGCACAGCAAGCGGCAGGCTGGCCACGTCCATGCAGGTGTAAATAATTAGGGAGAGTTACCCACCCCAGCACCCACACAGAGGAAAACAACAAGCAATAAATATCTTCCCATGTTTCTACTCTCACCTTGGCCAAAATGAAAACTGAAGAGTTGAAAACACACCCAATACATGCGTTCTCCTCTACTCCTGGGAAAGGGCAGAAACATACCCCAAACACCATAGTCAGGTACCGTCAGACCCTCTGCATGGCCTCTGCTCAGCCAATGTTCCCCTAGATCCTTTGGGGATCTAATAAACATATGGTGAGTTACAAAATCCATGTGGCCCAATGACGGAAAATCAAGGGCTAAACAGCCACAGGTGGTTTGTTAGCAAGGTCTGTCCTACTGAAATACAGCTGATAGGTGCCTTACACAGGGGACACTGATTCCTCACAGATCTGGATACCTGGAGTCCAAAAACAAGGTACCACCGTGTTCGTTTCTGTCTGGAGCCTTCTTCCAAGCTTGCAGATGGCCACCATGTTGCTTGCCATGTGGTGCCCAGAGAGACAGAGAGAGAAAGAGAGATAGGGTGTTTTTCCTATAAGGACACTAATTCTACCGGATCAGGGCCTCACCCTTATGATCTCGTTTCATGTAATTACTTCCTTACTGAAAACAACATTCATGCTGGGTATGAGGGCATCGTTATATGACCCTTCAGGGAAGTGGGGCCACAAACATTCAGTCCTTAACAGATGGAAATAAATACCCAGCAGCAAACATTTCAGTACTGAAAGTGAGGCTCCCCCAACCCATCCATTAGCCTAATGAAATGTCTGGTGAAGGATTTGTCAGAAGAACAAAAAGAAAAATCCCATGCATCAGGTGGTCCATCTCAAATTTGTTTTTCAAAAAAAAAAATTTTTTTTATATCCTTTTGCACACGGGTTTGACGTGTAATGCATTTCTTTGAGTTTATCCTCGCTCAGGCTGTTGGGATCTGTCCAGGCAGGGTACACGGATTCGTTTTGTGTTCTGGACCCAGGAGAAGCTCAAGAACGGAGACCAAAAATAGTGCTGCTTTGAGTGGGTTTTACCATGAGTGTTCATGGTGCTGCCTCTGCACGATGTCGGGATAGAAGTTAAGTTTGAGAATGCATCAGCCAGAGGCGCTGATGGTCATGATGAGTCATCAGGAGTATTGGACATTAGCCCACCTTCCTGTACCACAGTGGAAGTTCTCTTCTTATGGGGTGGTAGGACACCAAAACTTACAAGACTCTCTTGTAGATGGACACAGTGGAACAGGTGCCATTCAAAAAAATCTGCCAGCGAATCTGGTGGGTTCCCTGAGCTCCCCACCAAGCAGGGAGAGTGGTAGCCTGTTAAAGTTCATGCAAATGATTAATTGCCTTACGGTGTCCATAAGAAGTGGTGCCATTTCAATCAATGCATTGTGGGGCCTACATAGCTACTCCTTGACCACCATCTCCAAGAGTTTTTCCAAGCTGACTTGTGGGTGCAGGATGGGGGGACCAAACTTGTCCTTCTGACCACAAGAGTTAGACCTCCTATCCAGGAGGTGTCAGCAGAGGAGTGGCTGGTCTGGGCCGCTCTTGGAGCTGAGGCCAGGCTCACCTGTCTACACATGGGCAGCACCGGGGACCATAGCTTGCAGGCTGCATGGCTTTTGGTCATTTGTCCTCGCCAGGGGCCTATTGCTGTCCACAGGGGCCCTTTTGAATCTTGCCTACATCCTCCATCTGGTCCTGGTCTGGGATACGTGCCTTTAGCCTTTATGTATAGGGGTGAAATTTTGTGTATGTTTGTGCGTGAGTTTATGTATATGTCTGTCATGCCCATGATTTGTGCATGTATGTGTTGCTGTGTATGCACGTGTGTGTTTCTGTATGAGTTTGCATGCATGTGTGTTTGTACTTGCATATGTGTTGTGTCCATGTGCTGGTGTGTATGCACATGTGTGTTTCTGCATGAGTTTGCGATGCACGTGTGTTTGTGCTTGCATATGTGTTGGTGT
>NW_022632397.1:0-11903 GCF_010015895.1 Lontra canadensis | reverse complement strand
GAGCAATGGGTCTCACCCACACTCCAGAGGCCACAAATCACATAGGGTGACTTCTACAGGTGACAGACAGAAAGATTTAAGCTGGTCCCAGTGACAGTGATACCCATATCTGGATGTTCATGTCCCTATGTGATTCTGAAAAGAAAAGTAGCCATCATTGCAAATGCTGTAGTTCACACAGAAGCCAGCTTCCTAGGATGGAGCTCGGGGCCTGCTGCCACCATCTGCCATCATGATAACTGCTTCATCATAAAGTGGGGGGGTGGGGGACAAACCCCAGGACACCAGACAGCATCACGGGGCGTTGAGGGAAGAAAGTCACATTATTGAAGAGACGGGTGCACACAACCTTAAACCTTGGCAGCCTCTCTGTGGTTCTGAGAACCCGTCTGGCTTGCCTTCTAATTCAATCTGGCTCATGATTTCACAATTTCTCATAAACTAACAATGGAAATGAGCAAACGTGTTCAATTCTGGACTTGGTTTAAAAAACAAACAAACAAACAAAAACCACCCAACTCTCCTGGGATTGCTGTTTCAAACATCATCAGAAAATAGAGTCAGGGGATGAGGAGGACTTGTGTCCCAACCTTTGTTCTATTTGAAACTGCAACGACAAAGACATCCAGTAAGACTCCGCCACCCCCTTCCCCTGTGCGGCTCCCAACAAAGAAACAAACTCGAAATGTCAGTCCACTTTCAGTGCTGTTTATTCAGCTGGAGAACAAACCCGGCTGCGAGGAACCAAAACAACAGGGTCAGAAAGCTTCCCGACCCCTGAAATCCCTTGACGAGCATGTTTTTCAAAGCGGAGGACACAAAGTCAACACAAGTGACCCTCAAAAGACTCAATGTCCCTTCGTAGCTCCCGTGGCTGCCTCCTCTGCACACTGTACTTTTTGTTTTCACCTGGATTAAAGAACACTTGCCTGCGGCTGACATTTGCAACAGGGCTACCGACTCGTGGGACCAGATCATTCTGTTGTTAGCAGTGAGCTGCACAGTTAGGAAGTCAGGACCAGGGTCCCCAACAACGAAATATGGAGTCAGGACAGCTAAGGTCAAACAGAGCTGACATTCTGCTTGGCAGCCTCTGCAGAAATGACTTCGGTAAACTGTCCTAAAATAAGACAATGCACCATAAAAGCATTTCTCAATATCATGGGCAAGAGGAAGTTAAGACCTAAGCCCCCAGATGTCAGGAAAAAAACAAACAATAACAACAACAAAAACAAAAGCATTAAACAAAAACAATAACAACAACAAAAGCAAAAAAAACAAAAAAAGACTGTCATCATGGACATGAACCTAATAGGTAGACAGAACTGTGACCAAAGCCCTGATTGGCACGACCCAGCACACCCTGATTGCTTAAGAAAGTTCTGCAAAACAGCTCCTAAAAATCCTCAGTTGTTTATGGATGTCTGTGTTCAGTATACATAAACTTGTTGAGATTGCTGTATGTTAGATATGCCTGTGCACATGTATTATTGATTTAGAAAATTTAAACTTAGAAACTCCAGAGGCAACCCACTCAGGCCCCCCTCCATCTCTGGGGGCTTTGTGCTCTTACTCAATAAATTTTGCTTGCCTGCCCACCTTTGATCTGGTCTACATCTTCATTCATGAGAGTGGCATGAGTGAGACCGGCGGACACTGTGGGACTCCAGTCCTGTAACACTGTGGGCTGGGGGCTTGTCCTCTGCACCAGAGGATGCTTAGGTGTCTACCCACTGCATTCCAGGAGAACCATGCATAAGTCATGAAAAATGAATTAAGTCCCCAGACGTGGCTATGTGTGCCTCAGTGGACAAAATTGGCCCCAGTTGAGAATCACTGTCTGTGATGATGGAGAGAAAAGTATCTGCAAAAAAACACAAACACAAAAACAAACAAACAAAAAAAACCCATTCCATATTTGTTCTCTTCCACTACTAAAAAGCACATAACACACCCCAACATCATTCTTTCTGGGTCACACCATCCCTGGCCCCTGGCGTTGACATTTGATGATAATGTGAGTCTTGGTTTCACCTCAGAAAACTAACAGGGATGCTTCTTTGCAGAAATCCTATGGGAGCTGTTGTTCTGCCAGTACTCGCTGGTTCCGGGAAAGTGATTGTCCCAAATGTGATGAGCGGAACTTCCACTGGTCCTTCAAGGGGGGGGGAGGCTAAGACCGCCACCCTGACCCGGCTCCCCATCTGATCTTGCATCTACTCCAATGGACGTGATGGAGCACCTACTCTGATCACATGCTGACCTTTTTGCCTCTGAGCCCAGTTCTGCCTGTACGTTCTAAGCAGCACTGCTTTCAGCTGGCCTCCTGGATGGACGGCCGTGTGCACACTTCAACTTCACTGATGCAAAATTGTCCCAGAACCTGTGGCTTCCTTAGCCTTGTTCTCACCAGTGAAGACTCGATTTTGCTGTCCCAGACATAGAAGAAGAATCACTGCTCTCTCTGACTGCAGACGCTGAGCCCTTCTCACCTTCTCAGAAAGCCCTAGTGGGCTCTTGGCTCATCATCACTTGCCAAGTACCACACTGGAGAGAGTTACCAGCATGTGCCCTGTGCTACCATTTATAGCTCATCTTACTGCATGCACAGCCCAGCATGTGTGGAAGATCTATCTTGAGCACCACACCATGCTGATGAGCTCACACATTTCCCCCCATAACCCTGAAAAATGCATAATTCCTTGGACTCCCTCAGGATTCAAGACAGAGTGTCTTATCTCCCCTGTGATAATTCATTGCCGATTGTACTTTTGTGAGCAGACCATGGGTATGGACCATCCCCCAAAATGTTCCGATGCTTGAGGTCTCTCTGAGATATTGACGCTCAAGTGTTCAAGTACAAAGTCTTGAGATTTCATGCACTGTGTTTCTCTTTCTTTCTTCCTTGCCTCCTTCCGTCCTTTCTTTCTCCTTTCTTTCTTAAATAGGTTTTATTTCTTTATTGGACAGAGAGAGATTAGCAGCAGGAGAAGGAGAAGCAGACTCCCTGCTGAGCAGGGACCCAGATGCAGGACTCGATCCCAAGACTCTGGGATTATGACCTGAGCCAAAGGTAGATGTTCAGTGGATTGAGCCACCCAGGCACCTTCATGCACTGTTTCTAATCTCATATCACATGAAGGGCATTTTATGACCATATCAAGATAGGAAATCCCAGCCAGAATAATAAAAAACAATCAACACCCCCCCACACCAGTGGAAGGACTTTATGTATATACTCTGTTGTGCACACCAAACACATGGCTTCAGCGCCCATGAAATCATTCCAAGCAAAGACACAATTTTCCCATTTGTTTCTTCTATGCTTTTATGTGGCAAATGTGTCGAATGAAAACGTGTGTCCGACCGCAGAGTGAGGAGGAGTTTTTGTAATTCCAGAGGGATTGCAGACCCAGCCATCTATAGTAAAGAGCCACAGAACTCGGGCCACCAAGATGAGGACAACACCCAACAGAAATCCAGCTGTCTTTGCCACATTTCCTGGGGGCCCTGGAAGGAAGGTCATCACATCATTCCAGGACGGAGTGCCTGATGCTAAGTCATCTTTAGAGCAGATGTGCCGCCTCTTCTGCAGCCCAGGGAGTGGTAAGTGTCTGCAATAGCAGGGATGAGATGTTGGAATTACTCAGGAGAAGCAGCACTGTAACAAGACGTGAGCCACCACCAAACAGTGCTTACAGCCTAAGTGAAAGATGAGACCCACCTTCAACATAAAACCTCCACCACTTCCTAGATGCAAGGGCAGGACACTCATGCCCTTGCCTGAATCCGCCAAATAGCTCCTCACCTTTCCCTCCATCACAGCCTCAAGTTTGGCACATGAAAACGAACCCCTGTTTCATCCCTGCATTACACTGTGCCTACGAATGCAGCCCCAAATGGTACATCTTTGTGCATCCCGTGTTTTCCTAAGAGTGTCATGGAGCTCTGCAGGCAGCTGGAGATGCAATTAAGGTGTTTACGGTACATAAAGGAACACGTCCAACTCCCTCCTGGCGTCTCTCCACACGGCGGCTGCTCCTGTTCCCCCACACTCCCGCCCCTCCAGGCCTGATGCTCTGTGGTCCCTTCCATGCTCCTGTAAATTAGCATGAATGTTATGCCTATTGTGGGAGGTCTCGAGGTCTCTTGGCTTACAACGATCAGAGCTGTCGGCAACAAAATGAAGAAGAAAACGCTCCTGGTTTTGTGAGTTTGTTTAGCTATATTTCTGGAACCGAAGGGGACCACGCCATTCATCATCCAAACTGAGATGGGAAGGGCAAAGCTTTTCATAAGTTCACAGGCACAGGTATAAATTGGGACAGCCTCAGGCAAGCAAAGACGGGTGGTCAGCCCACCACGTGTGGAGAAGGAAATGAAATAAATTGTGACATAATAATAGAATATTATTTAGCCAGAAAGTGGAAAGAAACTCTGACACATGCTACACCACCAATGAACCTGAAAAACGTTATGTGAAGGGAAAGAAGCCAGCCACAAAGGACCCCAAATTATAAGATTCCACTGGTAAGAAACGTCCATCATAGCTAAATCCAAAAAGACAGAAAGACTAGTGGTTGCTTAGGGTATAAGAATGGGGAGTGTCTGATAATGGGACTGGGGCTTTTTGTGGGGGAAGGAGAAAATTTTGGAACTAGCTCAGGGTGGTGGTTGTACAACACTGTGAATGCACTAAATGCCTGTGAATTGTGTCCTTTGGTTCATTTCATGTTTTGTCCATTTTCTTCAATGGAGAGAAAAAAGAAGTGGAACTATGGTGAGTTTTTCTCTGCTATTACGAGAGTTCAAAATTCAATATCCTGATAATCCTTATTCTACTGGGTTTTCATGAAGAGTTTCAGCTAATTACCATTGCCACAACTTATCAGCATGGCTTTATCCACATTATATTTCCTGAGAGTGCATGTGTGCACCCAAAGACGGGTTTTGCCTCATTCTGCCTCATTAAGCAACGTCCTGCCCATTACCCTTCTGTAAAGGCTACAACTCGAGCAGACCTCCAAGAACCCAAGATAGTCACTTTTTGCTCTATGCAGCTTGAGTCTTTTACAGCTGCTACCTTGGGGTTTCATATCATGGTGGTTCAAGACACATGTGCTCACCCGAATTGCATGGAAATGAGGAAATCCCAACATTGAGCAAAACCCACAAAACTTGAATAGAATCATTGTCGGAAAATGAACGTCATAATCAATTACTGCAACTTTGGCTGGTAGAGGTTGGATGGTCCATCTCTCATCATGTTTGTTGGCCAAATGGGTCAGTTTCTTGACCTTAGTTAGAAAAAGGGGCAGCTGGGTCTTTCCATAGTAAGATGGCATCTGTGTCATATTCTCAGCATGTGGAGATCCGTTGTATATGACAGTCACAGCGTGGCAGATACTTAAACCTTGTTATTGACCAAAGGTCAACAGAAAGACCACTCACTGAACTTCTACTAATCAGGCCATTGCCATTAACCTACTGAGAATGCTGAACAGAAGAGAGTCAGATGGGGATGACAGGCGTTTTCTGGGATTCCAGCCCACATTCATGCTTTGCACACCTTATACTGCAGGCATATCTTCATCACCCTTCGGAAAAGGGAGACACACATCTCCCTTTGATTAGCTATGATTCTGGATTTCCACAGAATCATTCCTAAGAATCATTCCAAAGAATGCCTTTCTATAAAAGGCAGCCATGATCCCATAAAATGTAGGCAATATTTCCTTCCCAAATATTTCGTTTTGGTAAGCAAATCTTTAATGAACTTATTTTTCTTCCCATCAAGGCATTCCATATCCAGACAGAATGAGCATTCTGGTCTACTGAATATTGGAGAGAAGGGATTCCTTGTTCAGACAGCAGCTGCAATGAGGGCCGTGCCATGGCTTTGCTGAAATGCTTCCCAGATGCCATGATGTCATATGATACAGAAAACACCCACAGCGTCCTTCTTTTGTTTAGTCTTAAACCATACCTGTGGACACAGGTCAGAAGTATATGCATAGACATGTTTGTTCATACATGTTAGAATAATTCTGGCAATGTGCTCGTGTTTATATCAAGACTTGCTAAAATTCACTAGGGCACCCACACTCTGATAGCCAACAAAATCAGGATAGTCCATAGTTCATGGACATGATTATGACTGTGCCTTCGTCTTCAACCAGTGGCAAAATATGTGTAAAACCATGTGCATGAAAGGCATCTTAAAATGTTAATTGGAAAAGATTTTTCTAGGAAAGCACTAGAAATCCTTAAATTGCTTCCCTGAGAAGGGGCACAGTTACAGAGTGGGAAGGACAAACGGTGTATGGGAGAAGTGCAGAAGAAGCAAATGCATTTGATTTACAAGGCTTTAGGGTAAAACAACAACAACAGCACACTGGGAAGTCATATTATACACTAGGGAGAGTGGGTCTTGCCAGTGCTGGTTAGACGTCACCTTTGCATGAATCACCTGGTCTTTGGTCAAAGTTAAATATAAAATATCTCAGTGAGCAAACAGTTCTGCCTAAGTGCTCTACTACCATTTTCCCAAACAGCAGAGTCTGCACACGGCTGCAGAGAGTGCCCTTGGGAGAACATGAGCTCGATTTCAGAAAAAGCCCAAGAAGATTCAATATTTCCCTCAGGATATCCCCAGGAGAACGTCCACAGGCCTGGAAACACTTAACCACCACTTGCTTATTTGAGAGAAGTCAGAAAGGATTATTGAAACAGATTGGAATGTTAAACCAAATTTACAAATGTCCTTAAACTGTTTTCATTAACCAAAAAAGATGCTGAAACAGGAAAAACAGTGAAGCTGGGAATGTAGCTGGGACTGACCCCTGACCCTCAAAGGGGAAAGACGTTGTGGGTATTTAGGAAAAAGGAAAATGTTAGATCTGAACAACCCAGAAAATGAGGAAAAGAAATGTCAAATGAAAGTGTTCTATCTATCTACCATGTCTATCAATCTATTCATTATCCATCATCTATGTATCTATTTATCTCTTCATTCAGTCCAAGAGTATTTTATTTTATTTTATTATTTGAATGTAGCTGACACAGAGTTCTATCATTTTCAGGTGCACAACATAGTGATTCCACAAGGTTATACATATGCTATGCTCACCCCAAGCCTAGCTACCATCTGTCACCATGCAACACTATTACAAAACTATTGACTATATATTCCCTGTGTTGTGTCTTTTATTCCCATAGAGGAAAGTATTTTAAAATGAACATGCTTGGAGTGTTGGAAAACAAATCAGATGTCAAAAAAAAAAAAGCATGATCAAGAACTCTTATTAGTTATGACGTCAGGGCCTTTGGTGAAATTGAAGTCATTCATCAAAGGAAGACACGGCTTGAAGTTTCTTGTGTTTATTGCACACAGTTGGAACCCTAGTGCCTATAAGCCAATATGCCACTTGTGGGTAGGGTCTAGTCAAGAAGGAAACAGGGCATGTAGGTCAAGGCTAGATCCCACAGCTTTTTGTGCAGTACTGGGAGCCATCACGCTGAAAGTGAAAGGAGATACCTTCAGGGTGGGATATTAATTCATTCTTATGGACAAAACTCTGCAGAGAACAATAAAGTATGGCAGTAAACTAGATGTCCCAGTTGCTTCTGCCCATGGAGACATTACAAATTATGATTGTTGAGTATGGGCAGCTCCTGACCTGTTATCAACACCATCAGGGAAAAAGAAAGATTAAGGAATCAGTGAAGACACAGAGAAAACTCTAGAAGCTGTCAGCTTTGAGTTCCAACTGGAACCAAATGCATTGAAACTCTTTGGATGCAATCGGATAGTGAGACATTGGCAAATAAAATACTGTAATTAGTGCACATTCAGAGGTTACTCAAGTGGCCCAAATGACATAATACAGAGAAAACTGGGATACACCCAGAGTTAAGGTTTTCTCACGAAAGCCCAGAGGATTTATGCATTGGGAGTCCAATGTCTCTGGCCAACCCCAATACTCTGTGTGGACTCATAGATTCTCAACTGTCAGATGATGAGCAAAGTTTCCAGTGGAGAAAAAAAAAAAAAAAAAAACACATGGAGGAGAGGATTTCCCTGGAAACATTGCTGTTATGGGAGAGGTCAAATGTTGATTCCCAAAAGCCTGAAGTCAAACTAGCTCCTTTTGTCTTCCAGGCCCCTCTGCCTCACCCCTACAGCAGCGAGGTTGGTGACTGACACTCTTCCTGAGTCAGCGCCACACCCCCACGATTGTCCTAGAGCATGAAAAGCATGCTTTTTACTCCCCCACCCGGCCCCAATCAAAGTCGTCTAAAGCAGTTTTATTCAAAAGTCATGGCTGTGGCCCGGGCGCCGGGGAATTCTAAAGATGAATTTCCTTCCCGCAATTGTCAGAGAAATTATATTTGGTGAGCAAGCACTAGAGCTCACAACAATAAAGGCATTGTTCTTCACAACTCTGAAAGTATATCTAAACATGTATTTTCCCTAAATGCATTGTTTTAAATATAGTTGTTTTGCTCTAAAGATGGTAGTGACCTAAAGCTAAATCACAGATTTGCTGCTTCCTCCAAGAAATCTACCCTTTTGTGCACACACAGAGACTTGCTCCTGAAGGGCGTTCCTGGTGTCCGTCGTCTACAGAATCCATGCAGTAGAGGAAGAAAATATCAGGGATATCATGGAGGCATCTGCTCATCAGACATGCTGAGCTATAATCAGTTAGATTCATGCAAATGATCACATGGCAAAAGGGAATGTTAGCCTATATGACTCCTCTTGGCATTCATAACACTCATAGGACACACCTTATTGTACAGAGCTGTTCAGTGTCTACCCTAGAACAGTAGAGCTCTGAGTTCCGGAGCCTTTCCTTGATACATGGGAGATTCCCTAAGGATGACCCCCCCACTGTTTGAAATCATCCACCATGAATACCAGAGAGCTTAACCGAAATGAAATCTTTGCATTTGGAAGCCCTGACTGACTACATGTTAAAGCACATCTCCATAGTAGGCATGAATAGATATATGGTTGGTAGACAGGATGGAGAGATAGATAGATAGATAGATAGATAGATAGATAGATAGATAGATAATGGATGGATAGATAATAGAGGAATGGATGGGTGGATAAATAGATGATACAGGGATACATGGATGGATGAATGGATACATGGATGGATGGATGGATGCAGAGATAGATGATAGATAGACAGAGGGATGGATGCATAGATGGATGGGTGGATGGATAGATAGATGGACAGATAGACAAGTAGATACATAGATAATAGATTGATGTACAGATGATAGATTTCTGGATAGGTAGATAGATGATGGATGGATGGATGGATAGATAGATGTGATAAATGAATAGATAGATGGATGGATAGATGATAAATTGATAGGTGATAGATTTCTGGATAGGTAGATAGATGATGGATGGATAGATTGATAGATGGTAGATGGATAGACTATAGATAAATAGATGATAGGTGCATGGATAGATGGATGGGTAGATTGATGGATTGATAGTTGATAGATTGATAGATAATAGATGATTGTTATTTTCTCAGTCTCTCTTATGCTTTTGTCCCAATCCCTCTGGAAGAGTGTGTACACTTACAGTCACATCATGCTTATTGAAATGTGACATGTGAGAACAGGAAAGGTCATGCACATCCCAAGGAGGTACATTCCATGTGGTGCTGGCATTTGGCCGGAACCAAATACACACTTTGAAACAGCACCATCCGAGAGCTCCTCAAACCGCCTTCTATGACACTGACCTCCAGCAAAGTTAATCTGGGAAGCATTAATTCCAGGAGCACTTTACCAGTGAATCAATCACCAGCCATCATGAGCAAAGCACAGGCTCTCCCATACATGAGACAGGGCACAGCAAGCGGCAGGCTGGCCACGTCCATGCAGGTGTAAATAATTAGGGAGAGTTACCCACCCCAGCACCCACACAGAGGAAAACAACAAGCAATAAATATCTTCCCATGTTTCTACTCTCACCTTGGCCAAAATGAAAACTGAAGAGTTGAAAACACACCCAATACATGCGTTCTCCTCTACTCCTGGGAAAGGGCAGAAACATACCCCAAACACCATAGTCAGGTACCGTCAGACCCTCTGCATGGCCTCTGCTCAGCCAATGTTCCCCTAGATCCTTTGGGGATCTAATAAACATATGGTGAGTTACAAAATCCATGTGGCCCAATGACGGAAAATCAAGGGCTAAACAGCCACAGGTGGTTTGTTAGCAAGGTCTGTCCTACTGAAATACAGCTGATAGGTGCCTTACACAGGGGACACTGATTCCTCACAGATCTGGATACCTGGAGTCCAAAAACAAGGTACCACCGTGTTCGTTTCTGTCTGGAGCCTTCTTCCAAGCTTGCAGATGGCCACCATGTTGCTTGCCATGTGGTGCCCAGAGAGACAGAGAGAGAAAGAGAGATAGGGTGTTTTTCCTATAAGGACACTAATTCTACCGGATCAGGGCCTCACCCTTATGATCTCGTTTCATGTAATTACTTCCTTACTGAAAACAACATTCATGCTGGGTATGAGGGCATCGTTATATGACCCTTCAGGGAAGTGGGGCCACAAACATTCAGTCCTTAACAGATGGAAATAAATACCCAGCAGCAAACATTTCAGTACTGAAAGTGAGGCTCCCCCAACCCATCCATTAGCCTAATGAAATGTCTGGTGAAGGATTTGTCAGAAGAACAAAAAGAAAAATCCCATGCATCAGGTGGTCCATCTCAAATTTGTTTTTCAAAAAAAAAAATTTTTTTTATATCCTTTTGCACACGGGTTTGACGTGTAATGCATTTCTTTGAGTTTATCCTCGCTCAGGCTGTTGGGATCTGTCCAGGCAGGGTACACGGATTCGTTTTGTGTTCTGGACCCAGGAGAAGCTCAAGAACGGAGACCAAAAATAGTGCTGCTTTGAGTGGGTTTTACCATGAGTGTTCATGGTGCTGCCTCTGCACGATGTCGGGATAGAAGTTAAGTTTGAGAATGCATCAGCCAGAGGCGCTGATGGTCATGATGAGTCATCAGGAGTATTGGACATTAGCCCACCTTCCTGTACCACAGTGGAAGTTCTCTTCTTATGGGGTGGTAGGACACCAAAACTTACAAGACTCTCTTGTAGATGGACACAGTGGAACAGGTGCCATTCAAAAAAATCTGCCAGCGAATCTGGTGGGTTCCCTGAGCTCCCCACCAAGCAGGGAGAGTGGTAGCCTGTTAAAGTTCATGCAAATGATTAATTGCCTTACGGTGTCCATAAGAAGTGGTGCCATTTCAATCAATGCATTGTGGGGCCTACATAGCTACTCCTTGACCACCATCTCCAAGAGTTTTTCCAAGCTGACTTGTGGGTGCAGGATGGGGGGACCAAACTTGTCCTTCTGACCACAAGAGTTAGACCTCCTATCCAGGAGGTGTCAGCAGAGGAGTGGCTGGTCTGGGCCGCTCTTGGAGCTGAGGCCAGGCTCACCTGTCTACACATGGGCAGCACCGGGGACCATAGCTTGCAGGCTGCATGGCTTTTGGTCATTTGTCCTCGCCAGGGGCCTATTGCTGTCCACAGGGGCCCTTTTGAATCTTGCCTACATCCTCCATCTGGTCCTGGTCTGGGATACGTGCCTTTAGCCTTTATGTATAGGGGTGAAATTTTGTGTATGTTTGTGCGTGAGTTTATGTATATGTCTGTCATGCCCATGATTTGTGCATGTATGTGTTGCTGTGTATGCACGTGTGTGTTTCTGTATGAGTTTGCATGCATGTGTGTTTGTACTTGCATATGTGTTGTGTCCATGTGCTGGTGTGTATGCACATGTGTGTTTCTGCATGAGTTTGCGATGCACGTGTGTTTGTGCTTGCATATGTGTTGGTGT